>NC_084505.1:24640126-24885126 GCF_024500385.1 Phyllopteryx taeniolatus
AGGGAGGTCGACTATGCTTAAGTCGCCAATTAAGCACAATCTTGGGGAAAGTGGAATCCTGAAATTCAAAATGTAAGAGAGTTTTTGTGGAACCGAAGACAAAAGCATTGAATTGGTGTGCATTACCATATAGCATGAAAATAGGTGTCTGGGGTGTTTTGGTGCATTGCGCGCATATATTAGATGGAGAGAAACCCATTTTACGCATAGGTTACTGAGTAAAGTTTGTTCTATGGAGCACTTTATATTGTATAAGCTGTAGATTTGTGTTTTTTGTCATTCTAAACGTATTGTTACATATCTGTATCCAGTAGTTACGGTCAGCGGACATGGAGAGGTCTTCTTCCCATTTGGTGATTGGTAAGTGCATTGATTTAGTACATGAAATGAATTTATAAACTTTTGAGATATTTATTTTAATTTGCGGGAGAAGCTTCACTATTTCCTTGACAAACTCCGGCAGTTCGAGGGTGCGCTGGAGTGTTGGTATTCTTTTTTTTTTTATTGCTGCTTTTAATGTATTGTATTGAAGAAAGTTTCTGCCTGTTATTTGGAATTCTTGGAACAGTTCATCACGTGTCCAAAAAACATTATTGTTAAATAGTTGTTGTAGGTGGTCAATTCCATGTTGTTCCCAATTTACATATTTCGATTTAATACCCTCGAACAAATGAATAAATCATTGAAACTAATTGAATGTTTGAGCACCAGGGATGAATTGTTTCATCATATTAGCTTTGTGTAATAGGCGGCAAAGCAAAACAGTTATTTATATTAGTGTGACAGTCAACATTTTTTTTAATCATCTTTGCTGAACCTAAAAACTGTGGGCCGCAAATAAGATCTCCAGAACTGATGTTTGCGCACCCTTTCGCTAATATAACCTTGATGTGAGGCTGAGCGAGTAGTAGCAGTTTCTGGCATGTGCAGAGTGTGTAGCCACACAAATTTTATGTCACATTTATTGGAGGGGGGGTTCTCACACAGAATGCCACTCAAGCTAGGAGCGCCACTGGCTGCAGGATCCCTTCCCTGCTTGACGTGAAGGCGGAGCAGTTTTGCAGAGCCATGCAGGCTGGTGGAACCTGTCTGCTTGTGGATCCTTTCACCCGCATTAATCCCGGAGACGGGCGCACCCACCCCGCGGCCCATTGTGCAGGCCATGGCTCTCCACGCATGACAGCGCCTCTAAGCACCACGTTTAGGACCATGACAGCGCGGCCCATGTCTCGTAACCGCAAACGCGCGCACTCAATGGCCCTTGGTCACAAGTCAATTAACGTCTTGTCTCAGACAACATGGCTGACGGATGACGGCGTAAAATGCCTCGACTGTTTTTGGCAGCCATTTTAGTTGTTTATTTTTATTTCCCCTTTCCAAAAGATTTGTTTTGGGGGTTTTTTTTTCAATTAAGTTGTACAGGTGACGGGTTACATCAATGGTGGAAAAGGCTTTGAAATGATTTCGTGTCATTTGGTTACGTCTCAAAAACCTGGCATTTGAGCAAGTCTGTGCAGGCTTTTTATGTCCGCTTTGGAAAAACAAGCATTCAAATTAAACAATAAATCAAATTCACAATAACAAAAATTGGCACTACTGTATCTTTGGGGCAATTAAAATCTGTGATATGATTGTGATGCATCATCACAAAAATCTGACACCCCTGAATGAAAAAAGTCATTTTTTCTCCAAGAACAAAAGTATAAAGTCCTTCTTCTTTTTTTTTAGAGAGAGAATTAAGGCATCTTTCCAGAGCAGGAGCCGAATAAAGTTGTATTTTTTAAATTCACTTAATAAAATGACTTTCTTCAAATGTTAAATTTTTACTTTAATATCATAATTCTACGACTTTTTCTTTGACAAACACGACTTTATTCTCGTACGATTACGACTTTTCATCCAGACAAAATACATCGTTCTTCCTGCAAAGAGTTCCATGTTTTATCCCGACAAAAGCCATATTTGTTTTTGTAAAGCAATGGTTCGAAAAACCTTTGACACCAAGTACTACCTCAAACATACTTAGCTATCATCCAAAACAAGTTTAAGTCTATAAATTAACATTAAATTAGCATTATTGTAAGCTACTAAAACATTATACAGTTTGTACATTAGCGCTATGCTTTAAAATAGGTAGATGAAAAAAAACTATAGTTAAATAAGGATTAAATGAAAATGTAATGCACATAAATGTTAAATAAAAATTTTACCTAAATAAATGTTTACAAACAAACAGTCTTAAAGGATTCAACGCAAATGTATTGAATTTAAAAGTTAAATACAACTGAACTGTACTGAGGCAGTAATTCTTTTACGTACCACCAGAGGGAATCCGCGTACCACTTGTGGCACTCGTACCACAGGTTGAGAATCACTGTTGTGATGATTACTTTTTTGTTTTTGTTTTTTTCTTGAAAAAAAACTAAAAACTTTTCTCATCACATTTCAACATTTCTCAATTTGTTATCGAAACATTCAGACTTTGTTTCTCGAAAATGGGCAACATTTGACTTGTTAGGGCATTTAGAGGTGCACGTGGTAGTTACGTTTAATAGACGCTAGGATTATGAGGGTGTCTTTGTAAAAACCTTTCCCCTGTAACTGGTCTCTGAATGCAAAAAGACACAAGCACAGACGCCGCGATTGCACGTTAGCCCTTTCAAGTGTTTTATTAAACAACAGAGTGTGGACAGAAAATAGGCTTATTTTCATAATTGTCGTCATCATTTCAGCGGTGAGCCGAGGAGCATAATATGACATGTCCCGTTTGAGTGGCTGACTGACTGCTGGCACGCACAAGACGCGGCTTGCGTTTGGCTTTTTGACCTAAGTACACATAATCCGCCCACGTCAGTGATTGAGGAGGTACAAATCCCCTTGGTAAAAGACACACAGGTGGCACCGCAAAGGAAGCGCATACCGATCTCCACGCTCGTTGCCATCCTGCCACTCAGCTGAATGAAAAATGCAAGATGGTGAATACACGAAAAAATGCCCAATAATTATATTTAATCCTTTTGATGGATGTGATTCATTGCGGGTAAATCACATTTTTGGTCGTTGGAAGATGACCATAATGCATTTAGACATGGTGAAGCAGCATGTGGCTCATTCATTTATCCACTTTCGATAGCTCTTATTCTCATTTTGGTCATGGGTGAGCACATCCCGGCTGACTTTGGTCAAAAGACGACTTTGACGCGCACCGCTAGCTGTCATAACAGGGTCTCCCGGTCGAAAGAGTTACGTGGAAAATGGCCCAAAACTACAGCCGATCGTCACCAAAATTTATATCTACATCCCTATTTATGCCCACTTACACCTCTGAAAATATCAGAACAATCAGCCCAGTATTTACGATTCCATGGACGCGTTTCCCATGTCAGCTATGTCATGTTACACGAGGTAATGCGTTGTAGATTCATTTCCGCATATATTAACAGGTTTCGTCAGCTTAATTGTGTATTGATTGCATCTTTACGTTGTTTGAAAAGAGTTCCTTTGGATGACAAAGACGTTTCTGTGTTGTGTGACAGACTAAACATCCCAAAACTGCGACCGATCGCCACCAAATTTTATGCAGATATCCATATTCATGCCTACTTACACCTCTGAAAATATCAGAACAATCGGCCTGATATTTATGATTTTATTGACCAAAACATTTTCCTCTCCATAGACGATATGTGTAACGTCCATAAAATCCTAAATATCGGGCGGATCGGTGTAATATTTTCGGAGGTTGAAGCTGCCGTGAGTAGGGATTTCCAGATACATTTTGTTGATGACTGGTGACAGTTTTGGGGCCAAGTTTAAATGTGTTTAAAGCTCGTTGTAGGGAGGTAAAAGTATACATAAAACAAATGAAAACAGATTTTCACCTACTGCGGGTATGTCTGAAACGTATCGCCGCAATAAACTGGTTTACTGGAATTAGGAAATCAACGGCCTGAAATCTCCTCACATAACTGAAGAGCCTGAACATCACGAAGTCACAATGCGTGTCGAGGTGAGCCAAGGTCCCCCCCCCCAACCCCAACCCCCGCAAGAGCTCTCGAGGAGTGTGACAGCTGAGAAAACACGAGTGCGCGGAACGACGGATTTGGGTGGAAGCCTCGTGAGCGCTTGTGTCTTCCTGCTCGCCAGTTGGAGGATTTAGGCGGCGCTGAAAGCTTGTCAGGAGCGACGAGTGCACAAAAGCCGCCTTGTGCGGCGGTCAACGACAGTTACGCCGAAAGCAGCACTTACGATAAAGTTCACAAGAGCTGAGCACTGAAGGCTTTCTTTTAGTAGGATTAAATGACTTTCTGTATGTGCATTGTGGAGCCTTGTTAAAGCAGACAACAACATTAGGTTGTTGTTGTTTTTTTTTATACTCCATTGTTGGTTTACACAACAGGTATATATTGAATAGATGTAAAGTAGCATGTTTAGTCTAGGTCGGAAAAAGAAAGTCAGAAAGGGAAATCCGAAAAGGTGTTAAGAAGGCGGCAAATTAGACATTTGTTTTGTTTAAAAAATATTCCAGTGTTAATTATAGCTTATAGGTTTGGACATACTGTCGGATGTTAGGGGTGCGCGATTAGTGTTGGGTTAGCATTAGGAGCTAGCATAGAGGTAAAGGAATGAACAACTAAATATGGTTTGTAGTAAATATAATGTGATGAAAGGCGAGTCAAAGTTGATTAAGCGATGATGTCGTTGATACATTTTTTTCAGCACAGAACAGTTTTACGTGAAGACATATTTCGACGGACGCATAGAAACGATGAAAAATACAAATCACCATTACGCTAAATGTTGTATTTTTGGGAGTCTGGCGTGTTCCTGTGTTGTGTTCCTTAGCTTAGCGCACAGGTGTCTAACTGGTGGCCTGGGGGCCAGATCCGGCCCGCCACATCATTTTATGTGGCCCGCGAAAGCAAATCAAACTTGCTCATTGTGTTCTGGTGCAATACCATTGAGATATTTGCAAGCATTTGTTTGTTACCAATCCACCTTTGAAAAGGAATGAAAAACATGTTTTTATAGGCTTCTGATTTCAAAACTGGTTATTCATCAATGTGTTCCGTGTACTGTATGTAATTACAGTATATGAGGTCAACATTCATTTATATGGATTCACAGTCGTAGCGGCCCTCCGAGGGAAGTCATAACTACGATGTGGCCCGTGACAAAAATGAGTTTGAGACCGCTGGCTTAGCGTGTTGTAAGACAGGACATTGTAGCCAGAAAAATAAATAAAAATGAAGCATTTTGAAGATTGATTTGCATATTTTGCAAGTGACTGGGACGTCACCGTTAGGTTCACTGAAGACTCTAAATTGTCCTTTAGTGTGAATGATAAATTGTCTATATGTGGCCTATGATTGGCTGGAGACCCCGCCTCTCGTCCAAAGTCAGCTGGGATAGGCTCCAGCGCACTCGCGACGCTAGTAAGGATAAGTGGTATAGACGGATATACTGTATGGATGCACGCGACCACGCTACCGGTCTGATTTATGGTTAAACCATTTTCTCATGCTTACTGTATAGCTTGTAATCATAAAGCGACACGTGTCAAGTGTCATGATGTTAGCGTGTAAAGTCACACAGGCATTATCGGACATAACATTTTGGTGACGAAGTTGGAGTTTTCACTTTGAACTGCTGTCCTCGTCCCTCGCCGGCAGTGCCGAGGTATCGCTTTTAACGAATCATTTAAGACCAGCGACGGTCGGAGTAGTAGTCAACGCAGAGTAGTAAAATCGACTAGTCGACCAATTGGTTTAACCTTTAGTTACGGGAGGAATAGAGTTAGGCTCAGTGTTTCTTCTGGCTGGTCCACCAATCTAAAAAACTACTAAAATGAGATGTGACTCATTAGCAGCCAGTGCACCAACAATAGGATTTTGTTTCTTAAATTGTTCATTCCCATCCTGCCAAGTCACAGTGACCAAATGTTTTCTTTCAATTTGATAAATACAGTATATTATGAATATATATATATTTTTTTAAATGTATGCTTTGGACAGGAATGCTCAGGTCCAAACAGCCAAAGATTGACTGAAGTGCAAGATTGTGTGTACTACACAACCCTTGACCACAACAACAAAAACGTCGAGTCCTTGAAAACTTTACGCAACTTCGCAAAAGGGACTGGCCATCTGTCAGACAGCAGATGCGTCCAAATAAATGAACGTTGCCCGATGAAGAAGAACAAAAGCTCAGAGGTCTGCGCTCGGCTCCGAGCACAGCGAGGGGGCGGGTCCTCTCCGGGGGCCGGGTGTCGGCACACGGACGCAACTGACACAGTTGCCGTGAAATTTGCAACATGGTGTGGGAGTCGCGGCGTTGCGGCGGGTGACTCCGACAAAAGGGCCCGTGAGTCATTCGGACAAAAACCTGAACTGCAACAGACTGTGAATGGCAAAACACACGCGCGGTGAATGCGATTAGCAGCCTGATAAACGACTGGATAAGCACGATCTCTACAATGCGGAAGAAATGCAAAAGGCCATCGAGTTTAGTTGGTTTTGCCACGAGCCCAAAATGTAATACAGCGCTTAACACTTGGATGAGACCAGCACCAATTGGAAGGTTTATGCCCTAAAAACAACAGCATTGGTAATTACCAAAATATTTTCTTTTAATGTTTTTTTTTTCCAGGCGGCACGGTAGACGACTGGTTAGAGCGTCTGCCTCACAGTTCTGAGGACCGGGGTTCAATCCCCGGCCCGGCCTGTGTGGAGTTTGCATGTTCTCCCCGTGCCTGCGTGGCTTTTCTCCGGGCACTCCGGTTTCCTCCCACATGCCAAAAACATGCATTAATTGGAGACTCTAAATTGCCCGTAGGTGTGAATGTGAGTGCGAATGGTTGTTTGTTTGTATGTGCCCTGCGATTGGCTGGCAACCAGTTCAGGGTGTACCCCGCCTCCTGCCCGATGATAGCTGTGATTGGCTCCAGCACGCCCGCGACCCGAGCGAGGAGAAGCGGCTCAGAAAATGGATGGATGGATGTTTTTTTCCATGTTTCTGTAATAGTTAATATGAAAGAGTACTACGGTCACACTAATAAGATAAAAACAGAGTTATCTTAAGCGTTACGTTGTAAACTTAAAAGAAAAAAAGTTTCATATTTTCAAGATTAGACAATGAAGTTTATTTTTTCATTTTTTTGAAAAAAAGCTGTATGTCATTGAGATGGAAATATTTTTGCATTTAAGTCTTCATTTTATGAAAATAAAGTTGTACATTTGAGATAAAAGGTCTATTTTCCAGATAAATAGTTGAATACGTTTTGAGATTTAAGTCATACTTTTACAAGACATGACTTACATTAAATGGGAATCAGCACCCAAGTGCCACTATTTAAAGTGCCCATGATTCATCCCAAATAAACTTCAGATGTTCTAGTAGGCTTTTTCCTAACATTTTTGTGGTCACATCTCATATAGCGCTACTGTTATACAAAATATGCTTCCTTGCATTACTATAAGAGCACTTTTGAATGCACTAAAAAGGGACTACACTGTCGGTGTAATGTAGTGTACAGCCACACGGGTACGCACCGACATCCACAGTGAATTGACGGCGGGTTGCGCGCGGGCAGCACAGTGCTTCTTCGGTTGTGTAAACTGGCCCGGGATCGGAGCGAGTCAACCGTCAGACTTTGCATCTGCAACAAGACCCTGCAGCTGCTAATGCAAACGCGCACACACTGCACACAAAACTGCAGCCATGCTAAAATATTTCGTGACAGTCATTCAAGTGCAAGAAGAAGTTAACCCCCCGTATGCTTAAAAAAAAAAAAAAAAAACTCTTAACACTAAATTGCGTACTCACCGTTAATGTGGCATAGCGGGTGTACGCTCCATTCCATTCTTCGTTTTCAATCGTGATCTTGTCTTGTTGGGAGGAACATTGCAATAAGTTACATTTTCCGTTCTGTTTTCATTATCACACATTTACCACTTTGCCCTCACTGGTATTGTTCTGTGATGGCATTACAAAAAGAACAACAACAACAAAAAGCAAAACACGATTTTTTTTTTTATTTTTTTTTTACTTTCTGTCCCTTTTGCCATAACACACTTAGCAGTTAGCGTACCATCATGGCTGCATCGTGATACTGAAAATTCCATTTCCAGCTTCAGTGGTCAACTTCACAAATAAAACACCAAAAAAGCAAAAGAAAATGAAACAAAAAATAGTTATTTGAGCGGCTTTTTATGGTAAAAGACAGAACCTGTGCAATGATCATGCTGTCTAATTGGGATTTTGATGTATTACACCTGTGGATGGATTATCTCGGCAAAGGAGAATTGCTCACTAACACAGATTTAGACAGACTTGCGACCAATATTTGAGAGAAAATGAGCCTTGTGCATACGCAGAAAAACAGATTTTTTTTTTTTTTTTAGCTCGGCTCATGAAAAATTGGAGCAAAAGTGTTGCATATATATTTTTGTTCAGTGTCCACATTAGTCACCGTGTTTGCTCATATGGCCTGCTGTCACTCAAGCGTCATGGCAACTGGGAGCATACGCCCCTCCGTCACATGGGCCAAGTCCGAGTGATGACATTCAAATGTCTCATTTGTTTGTCTTTGTTTGCTCTGAGAACATTTCTCGCCGGGCCAAAGTCAAAAAAGCAGCAGCAGCAGCAGCAGCACAATGCGGTCATTTGCTTCCCCACCCCCCTACTCCTTCCAACCCTACTTCTGTGCTTCACTGAAGCAAAGTGCTCTTCATGGAGAAGACTTCATCACATTGAGAAATGCCAAAGATCATGCAAAAGTGGAGTTGAGGGCTGGCCCAGGCTTGTCCGCAATCATCCTTTGTGCGCGCGCGCGTGTCGGATATCGCAACGTGTGCTGTCAATTGCCATCTTCGTGCCGTCCGTGTACGTTTGAATTATTCTTCATCAATTACAGTAATTAACAGTACTGTAATGTTCATTCGACTTCATCAATCGCAGTAATTAACATTACAATTACAATAGCAACAGCAACATTCATTAGTAGTACCACTTATGAATCAAAAATTCATTTTCAATTTAGAAAACAAATATAATAATGCCTTCAACTGCTACAGGAAACAGCACAGCTTTAGCTATCAATTACTACTTGATAATAATACTAAAAAATGAATAATAATGCTAATAATTTTCTATATAAATACATATATACACTGTATACTGTACTATACTATATACTGTGTTCAATCTAATGAAACACAACAGAAGATAGAAGAATCGAAAATGCTCTTCAACCCAAAAATGGTTACATATCTAAAAAGAAAAGAAGAAATACTTTTTTAATACAGTTATAGATTAAAATAGAAAAAGTGAGGGGGCTTGTGCCCCCAGTCGCCCCCTGGTTTTGCCGCCTCTGAGATCCAACACATGAGCTGCAAAAAATATTATTGTTATTATTAATTTTTAAAAAGCAAAAAAATACAAATATGATTTTATGTTTAATCTTGGCTTCTTATACTGCGATGGTCGTTCATTTTCCTCATTGTCACTGTAATGGCATTTGCATCAGGTTAATATTGCTCAATAAAATGTATTTTAGTTTCCTTTTCTTTTTACAAAATGAAATTTTTTTTTTTTTTTAAACTGTAAATATTTGAAAACTAACAGCACGATGTATTTACAAGCATAACAATGCACGTCTATCATACCTATCATATGATAATAGCACAAGGAAACTCGCTTGTTGAACTCTCAGTGGTGCCAATTCATATTTTAATGTAGCGGCACCGAGCAGGAGAGGCTCATGGACAAATATCAAGTGTACACATTGTACGGTAGCCAGATGGTGATGCATGAGCAAACTATGGCAAATATGAGCATGAGCGAGCTGGGAAATGAGTCAGCGGCAATTGTTCGCTGCCACCGAGCATAAGAAGCCGTCTTAGGGCCAAGGGTGAGGCCGGCCCGTGAAAAAAACGCCTGTCAAACGGCTGTCAAACGGCAAAGTAAGCACACAATCAAACGCGTATTATCGCAGTCAGGAGGACGAATCTTCCAAATGTTTACACGGGGCTTAACAAAACAGAAAGCTTTTATTGGTGTGAAATTTCCAATTGGAGTTGTTTGGACTGCACCATTGTGGTGTTAATTGTGTCTACATTTGGCTGCTTGTTATTATATGCAGATGCTAGTGGTTCTCAAACATTTTACACCAAGTACCACCTAAAGAAATACTTACAGGTCGCTCTCGGAGTGCCACAATCATTCCAAACATTACAGTAGCATACCAGTGCTGATGAAAAATAAAGTATTATTCTTAAAAAGCATATTTAATAGTATTTTAAGGCACTGTAGCATTTTGCCCAGTTTGAATATTAACACTGTGCTTAAATATAGGGAAAAGACTGTACTTGAATAATGATTAAATTAAGGGGTATTGCACACAAAAACTAAAATACAATTTTTACCTAAATATGTTTAAACATAAACAGTTCTTAAAGATGAAATCCAAATGTATTGAACATTTGAAGATAAAAGTTAAATACAACTGAACTGTACTTTCTTGGGAATTGATTCTTTCATGTACCACTAGAGGGAACCCATGTAACACACATTGAGAAGAGCTATAGGAGAAGAAAGTTTTAATGTGAAGAAAAAAAAAATGTATCAATTTGATTATATTCAATTTCCGGCTAAAATAACACGGGAATAAATTCGTAGTGAAAAAATACCAACAGAAATTTTACATGTAAAATATTAATATTACGAGAATAGATATATTTGAAAATATCTACATTTCTGTGGGGGGGGGGGGGGGGGGGGGGAATCATAACTTAACAAAACAAAAAAAAATACAGTTTAAGGTTGAAATTTTTTTTTAATAAATTTGTCCTAAAAAGTTGTTGTACTAGAAAAAAAATTCATGTTTTGAGAATTGTTGTAAATTCCATGGAAAAATGTCTACGAGTATAATTGTGTTAATGAGTGAAAAGTCTCTACTTAAGAAGATAAATTGTTAACATGAGAAGTTGTCGTATACTTTTTTTTGTGGGAAACAAATCATCACGAGAAAACCATTAATATGATAATAGAATCATAATGCGTCAGTCAAAATTTAAAAAAGTGGGAATGTCTGTCTTAATGTGGAAATTTTTCTGTGGAAGAATGTGGAACTTCACTGGGGGAATTTCTGGAATGTGGACATATTTATATATGGAATATTTTGTTGTTGGAACAGTTTGAATCGGTCAAGACATGGAAAAGGAGGAGGGAATGTAGACATGTAGATGTCTTAATGTGGGAATCTTAATGTGGGGAATATAAGTGGAATTTTGGTGAAAAATGTGATGCTTGGGTAATTTGTGAATTTTTGAAATGTGGTAATGTGTTTTTAGTTCTGAATGAGCTGAACTTTTTGAATGCGGAATAGGAATGATGTGGAAGTATTTTGTGGAATGTCTCATGAATGGGAATGAATGGGGAAGTTTTGCGTGAAAAATGTGGAATTTTTGGAAAATGTGAGAATTTTTGGAACGTGAAAAATAACATTGGACGGTGTGAATATTTGGAACATGTTGAAGTTGGAACGGTATAAATCAGTTAATGCAGGTGGAAAAAGAAGTGAAAGAAATAGACGGGGAATTATTCGGTGAAAAATGTAGCCTTGCGGGACATTTGGGAACTTTTGAAATGTGGAAAAATTCAGATTGACTGGCGTGAATATTTGGAACACGTTGAAGTTGGAATGGTTTTAATTGGTTGAAAAATGTTGGAGGAGGGAACAATGCAGAATATTTCTTATGTGAATTTTATTGGTGAAAAATGTGAAATATTTGGTAAGTGGGAATTGTCTTGATGTGAAAATGTTTTAGGAAGTTTTGAATAAGCTGAACATTTCGAATTTGGACTATTTATTATGTCGAATGTCTCATTGGTAACGAATTGGGGAATTTTGGGGTGAAAAATGTGACAGTGTGGAAAATGGGGGTCATTTTGAAATGAGAAAGATGGTAGTTTGGATGATGTTAATTTGGGAAATATGTCGAAGTTGGGATGGTTTGAATCGCTCGAGAAACAATAATAATGTGTAGAATAACAGTTCTCTTCAACGTTTCTTTAAATTGATTATGCGTTAACGTCAAATATTTGTAAAATGTATTCATTCGAATGTATTAATTGAACTACAATCACGAGACGCCTTTGAGGTTGCGAAACACTGATGACAGAACTACAACGTATAGTAAGTGCGGATGGCGAAGCCGTCAGGGCGGCCCGGCCCAGCACGGCTGAACCTTTCATCGGCGGCTAACCTGCCCGACGCTCTCTCAGCAAGCGCTCGCCCAAACTCGCGTCGAGAGGCGGGAGTGTTTCGGGCCGTGTTCCTCGCCTGTTTGCTTAAGGGATGAAGGCGGTGAAGCCCATCCTTGTTCGGTCCAAATAGCTGTGCTAAGTCAGTCCGTTTACACACACTGTAAAAAAAAAAACAACAACAACAACCGAACTACAGTGAACCCTTGCTACGTATATCACAGATTTTGAGGCCATCGTTTTTTATGGGGTTTTAAAGTCGGAATTTCAGAGTTGCACGCATTCACTGTGGTACCGCATTGTGCCAGGCAGCACTGAGCTCTAATCTATGTCGACGCACAGCTGCCAACCTATAAAAAGTTGGCCAAATTTGTCTGCATTTCCATATTTTCAAAATTTGGTCAAGAACATTTCCTCGCCACAGTCATAATCATAATCATAATCGTTAATAAATGATGGCTTCAATATTTGTCATTTTAATGTTTTCATTGCATCAACCTTGTAATGGTGGACGCAGTTGGAGACTGAATCAAAGTATATAAAATCTCTATGGATTAATTCACCTTTGCCAATTCAGTTTTCAAAAAACTGGTAACCAAAAAAATGTAATAATAATAAAAAAATGCAAAGCAGATTAATCCGATCTGAAACGTCATTTAGAGCAAGAAGAAGAGGCAGAGAAGGTCCCCTACTGAGCTGCAGTAATAAAAGCAGAAAGAACATGAGCCTGTCATTATTTTTGTATGCCCTGTTCGTCCTGCTCCATGTGTTAAAGTAGCAGTTGTTTGAAGGTTTATAATTACTGTAACATCTATGCTAATTTCTATTAGCCCGTCTTAGTTGTTTCGCATTATATGTTAGCATTAAGCTAGCAGACTTACATGGTTTGGGTGAAAGTTTTGGTGTTTAATTATACAATGTTTAATTCCCTTTTTGTTTATCTGTCAGTTTTACAGTAAATCTTGTGACAAATAAACAGCCTGAAGCAAGCACACTTTGCCTCTTATTTGGAGAACTTTGGGAGCAAGAGTCTTCTTTTCATTTTTTTCAAAGTGATCTTATACGATACGATTGTATCCCAGAGAGAGAATGAGGACAGGCGCGAAGTAATAATTTAAAAGTGTGTTGTATTAAATAAGATTGACTGTGTTTAAAGAGTTCTTTTTTTTTTTTTTGCAAATTGATAAAAAAAAAAAATTGAAACTAAGAAATCACATGTTCATTGTATTAATCTAACATCTTCCTGGATGACACTGACAATCGCAGCACATTATAAAAGAACAATCTCCGTGAGAAGTTGGTGGCTTGAATTTTGCATGCTGACATCACAGGTAGAAAAACAAAACAAAACATTTACATCCCTCAAATGCAGCTGTCTGGTTTTCGCGTGGGCGCAAAGCAAACAAGGGAAGCCGCGTAGAACAACAACTCGCGGCGTAACTCGCCGCTAAAGAGGTCGTTTGGGCCCGAAGCTACCAAACAACGTGGACCAACTTTTGAAATAAACTGAGGTTATCTTCAGATGGGGAGTTTGCATATCAAGAGGAATTAAAGCTACAAGCAGTGACAAACGGGTGAATCGTCTTAATGAGCAGACTGACTATAATTTTTGGCAGAAACTGAATATGATTCAGCTACTGGTTTGGTCAGTAACGTGTCAGAAAAGACAAAAACATTGATAGTGGTTTTCCAAAGTAATATCAGGCCAATTTGCAAATGTATTATTTTGATTAAACACAAAATATAATCAGTCTGCTTTCATGAAGGACTACAGAAATCAGAGAATGTTTGCTGTTGAGAGGCTGAAAGCAGAGGATTTGGACAATTCTAAGTTAAACAATGGCTCGAAAACAATTAATCGATTATCAAAAAAGTTGTCGATTAATTTGCTGATCTGTTAGTTGTTGATGTTGTTTTTCACCTTTTTTCTAACTCATACCCCTTACTATATTCAAGGAATTTGCCCCTAAAATCGTTCCTTCAAACAAAAATGGCCCCCTTCTTCATTTATGGACATGGATTTAGATTTTTGTGTGTCCATTATAAAAACTATGTCCAACCAATCGCGTTCTGATCTGTTTTTTTTTTTTTCACTTTTAATTTTGAGTTTGGGGGGGGGGTCGTGTAGGGGAACCATAAAATATAGTCTTCTGGCAAAGTTCCGACTCTTGTAAACATATAAATGTATTCTTGCTAAGTAAGGCACTCAAATGTTTGCCAATGGCAGAAGTCCAGCTAATTACGTGTCGATTAGTCAAACTGGTGTCGGGCGCTAATTATTATTTTTTTGTTACTTTCCAAGCAGCGCTACCGAGTTGGTTTTAGTGGCGGGTGGTCAGGCTAAGGGGGCCCTAAAAATAAATATATTTTCACCAGGATATGCTAACTTGAAAAAAATTGTTGAGTTTCTGGGCACGGTGTAACCAACAGGAAAACCAAAGAGTTTTTTTATGAGTGAAACTTTTTCAACTTTCCTGGGGAAAAGTTGACTACTGACAACTGAGTGAGTTTCAGAGAAAGTTACTTGTTAAATACACAACGTGCCTTTGTTTTAAATGGCGCAAAAAAAAAAAAAAGTTCTTTGCCCATGTATAAAAGCCCACCAGCGTGCTGGGAGACTAGTAAAGAGGCATTCGAGGAGCGTGTGATCCTCACACGGGGGGGTGTGCCCCCCCCCCCCCCCCCCTCCCCCCTCAGGTGCTCACGGTGGAGGTAATCCTTCCCAGGTAGCGCGCTGACTCACTCTCAAACACGCCTCAGATGCCGTGCATGGAGGACGCACCGCTCGCCACTTCCACCTGACCTCAGAAGACGCGGTTGGGAACGAGCTCCGAGGCGCCAGGGTCCCGCCGCCGGGAAAGCCCAACTCGTTTGACCGCCTTGGGAAGAAGCGCTGGATTTGGACGCAGACCGTGAGTTGCGGTCAATAGACGACGTTTTGTTTTGTGAGACTGGGAATATCATCAAGATTGGAACCGGCACCTACCGCTGGTTCACCTCGTGATTTTTTTCCCATTTGCTGAACTTCTCAGATCTTACGACAAGGGGAGTTTTAGCAACAAATTAAGCCGTAATTGCTAGACGTTAAAAAATATATATAAATTCTTGATTTTTCTCAAGATGCTGCTTCTCCTGAGTCTCACACGTACTTAAAAAAAAAAAAGCGCATTTAAATGGATCATCTTACGATTTTTAAACCTTGTTGTTATGTTGGAATAGTTTTTTGTTTGTTTTTTTAAATCTGGAGGAAAAAGAAAATGAAATGTCAAACATTTATTGGGACGTATTATTATATACAGCTCTAATCTCAAAAATTAAGAGATTAAACAACATTTACAAACCAAGGATTAGGCCAATGCAAGTAACTATAAACTGCGTTTGTAACATCATATAGAAAGCAGAAAATGGCAAAAACTTTCATTCTTTTCATTTCAATGAAGATTATATGGCAAAAAAATGATCATTTTGCAGTGGTCTAAATTGATTCTTATATTTTGGGGTATATTAAATATATTGATTGCAGCGACACAAGGGGCTACAAGCGTTAAGTGTAATTTCCAAGATTTCTTTCTGTGCAAAATTGCTATTATTATACACCCATACCCACTATAGTTCGTATACTGTATGTCAGAAATATTTTACCTCAATTTACATAAAAGGTTGAAAGCAACAATGTGTTACAATTTAACTGTAAATCAAAAGCTACAAAGCATGCTGATGATTGTCCCTTTACTTACTGTTATTGTTAGCTAAACACTATTATTATCTTTGTAATCATTTGAAGAAGAAAAAAAAATGTCAGGCTCTAAATTATGTTTGTAAATTAACCTTAAAGACAAATGATGTTAGAAATTGTCTGTTAGTTATTTGGCAGTAACTTAATGGAACAATGTTATAATTTTAACCCCCCACCCCAAAAAAAAAAAAGACAGCCTGACAACTTATGATTCGTTCATTTGAAGGCCTTCCCGAGGAGCCACAGACAATGCCGGTGGTCAAAGTGGAGAAAGACTCTCCGCCAGACGCGTACTCAGCGGCCCCCGACCCACCGGAAGAGCAGCCCCGAGGTCGGCGCAGGAAAAGACCCCTGCAGCGAGGCAAGCCGCCCTACAGCTACATCGCCCTCATCTCCATGGCCATCGCCAACTCCCCTGACCGCAAGCTGACGCTGGGGGGCATCTATAAGTTCATCACGGAGCGCTTCCCCTTCTACCGGGACAACTCGAAGAAGTGGCAGAACTCCATCCGCCACAATTTGACGCTCAACGACTGCTTCATCAAGATCCCCCGGGAGCCGGGGCGCCCGGGGAAGGGCAACTACTGGGCCTTGGACCCCAACGCCGAGGACATGTTCGAGAGCGGCAGTTTTCTGCGGCGCAGGAAGCGCTTCAAGCGGTGCGACCTCAGCACCTACGCCTCGTATGTGCACGACAACCCGATTTTCGCGCCGGTCCAGATTGCGAGGCCGGCAGCATACTCCAACGCGGTGTACCCCAACATGACCGTCAGTCCGTCCTATGGGCAGCAGTTGCCCTCGGCCTACTACCCGTCCCCGTCGCCCCCCGGTTTCGGCCCGGCTCAGACTCACATGTTCAGCATCAACAACCTGATCGGACCTCCGACCGGCGTGCTGGGAGCTCAGGGGCCGGACGGGATGCCGCAGTCCGCTCGCAGCTTCACCCCCGAGGGGATCCACAACGGGCCCGGCCCCTGTAGTCTGGCACCGCCGGTTTTCCAGAGCCAGACGTGCGGAGGGGCCGTCCCGCCCCGCTCCACCACCTCCGCGCACCCGGGGTTCGCCTACTCCGGACAGAGCGGCCACCCGCACCACCACCACGCCACCCCACACGGCCCGTACGGACAAGGCCACAGCCAACTGTACGCCGCATCCGGTCGCATGGCCTCCTCGGGCGAGACGGCGGACCACTACGGCAGGGTCTCACCAGTGCAGCTGGGGTCTTTCTCCCAGTACAACAGCGCCAATTCAGGGGGTTACCTGCGACACCCGCCCTACACCGGGAACATGGACAGATTTGTGTCTGCTATCTGACAGCTGAGAGCGTAAAACACACTGAAAAGCTACTACTTCCCATGACTTTTACCACTAAACTGCCCTCGTCTTTATACTTCAAGATATTCGACTCGGACATTGTAATTCTGGGATGTCCACGCTTTTAATTCCAGGAGCCATATACAGAACAATCTAATCTTCATTTTTAATTTATTTGACATGCTAAAACCACTCCATCAGTGTGTGTAATGATATGCTAAGGAAATCAAATCTCTACATTTACAACAAAAACAAGCGCAATATGTACTAAAGAAAGTAGAAAGTAGCGCAAACAATCACGATTCACACTATTTGCTGCTGTAACTAAATTAATAGAATTGTTTTTACTATTTTAGTTGTAAATAGTTACTTTGCTCTATTTAAAAAAAAAAAAAAAAAAAAAAACTAGAAAAGCTTTATATAAAACCAATGTGAGAACTATGTCTCTTCTCCTGCCTTGCCAGCCAGCACTGAAAGTGAGTACAATTAAGGCAAACGATACAGGCCATATCAATGGGTAATTATGGTATATGCAACGGGCCGCGAAAAACTGTCAACTTGCCACAAATGGCCCGCGCACCGTAGTTTGGACACCACTGTCATAATTTACAATTGTACCAAATGTTTCCTGGTCGGACGCCCTTCAGTTTTAGCGGTGGACCAAGCCTTTGGTCCTCCAAGACCTAATTTGTGTACCCCTATACACTCGGGGTACAGGGTTCAGTTATATGGCGCTGACAAACCACCACTCACAGACTAGTTCATATAAAACATTAGCTAGAAATTCCTACACCCCCCCCACCCCCCCCAAACTTCATACCGAACGCACCCAAACATTCTGTAAGATATTTTTTATGCATTCCAGAGGACCATAAACAAAATAAATAATAGTAATATTAAAAACCTGTGATTCACCGGCTTAACCTGACAACCCATTTTTCATGTGGGTCAGAGTGAGCTCCACAAAGAAAATGTCCTCTTCACTGCATATAAGTGTAAATAACACCTTGTGAGCGTCTTCATGGACACGTTTTGATTCTCTTTAATACCGGCAACATTTTTTTGTAAGTTATTGGGCTTGATGGTCAAAGGCTTTGCAATAAGTGGCTTGTTTGAAGAACGTAGCATGTGTGGTGTTGCTGACAAAAAAAAAAAAATGTACAAAAATGGCAATTTTGTAAATTGTATAACATTTTTTAAATAATAAAACGTTTAAATTAAACTGGACCTTTCCAAATGGCCTCAAACGATGCATTTCTCTCACCTTCAATGCTTTCTCTGCCGTTTCGGCCCAGCTGCTTGTGAAGTAGCGTCTGGAGCCATGCAGGATTTTTCACTCACCTCAACACTTCAGATTCAGATAATCTGCTCAGGCGACGCAATGATTTGTAACACGATAGTTCAGCCCAGTAAGGTTTGAGCAGCAACTGTGGCAGTAGTTGTGTCTCAACCCAGACAAGATGAGACCTGAAAGCAAGCACTTCGTTAGCATCAGACACTTGATTACGTGCGTAGGAAAGAAGCCTTAATAAAAGACGGGGCTGAATCGCTTTTTTTTTCCCCCCTCCAAGAGGGGAGTACCATGGAATCTTATAATTTAAACATGGTGGGGCCGACAAATGCACTGAATATTTACAGTATACAGGGGCCTGCAGAGACCTTTGAAGGGGCAGGTGCTCCAAGTTAAAGGGGGCGGGGGGGGCACGTGGAACAGGATTTTTTTGTGGTCATATATTAGCATTTTGTGTGCATGTCACAACTATATTGTGGGAAAAAAAAATAATAATAATCCATGCCATGCCTGGAGATCTGTGTACATGTTAGTGGATTTATTCTCTACAAGTAGAATTGAGAAATTGATTTAAGAAGGTAGTCAATTGCTTCTCTGCCCTCAATTACTTTGTAATTTCATACATTTAGTTTTTTACAGTGTAAAGTTAGACATTAATTAAGCACCTTCTGCAGGTCAGTAAATATCTCAACAATACAGTCATCACACTCCTGATCTCGAATGACTTTACCAAAGCATTACCATAAAAGGAAAATACATTAATGAAAATTGCACTTTTACAGAGTTAAAATACAATTCAATTAAATCACAACTGGCCAGATGATAATAATAATAAGAAGAAAAGTGATCGACATTCTTGCCTATTTTCTGCCATGTTTGGAATCAAACACGAACAGAGTCATTCTCAAACGAGTGCCCGGTCTGCCCAAATTGAAATCCTACGGTCCACCAAAACCTTAAATTAAAAACTCTATAATCAACATATGAGGCTAGGATCAATAATTTTCCAAACAATGTTCCATGAATATGTGCCAAGCAATGGGTGGCTTTGTTTATTACATTCAAATAGCTAACAAGCAAGATACTATACTGTAGGCAACAATATCAATCTTTCACCAGGGCTCCCATTTGACTTTTATGACACATAGTGTGTAAAAAAAAAAATGCTAACTTTTGATTTGTAAGGTCTTGACTGGAGTAGAGTGGACCACAGAGTCACACAGATATCTCCTTGCCGTTGGACTTTTCAGACTCACAAGAATTTTTCTCCGGGCACTCCGGTTTCCTCCCACATCCCAAAAACATGCATGGTAGGTTAATTGATGACTCTAAATTGCCCGTAGGTGTGAAAGTGAGTGCAAATGGTTGTTTGTTTATATGTCCCCTGCGATTGGCTGGCAACTAGTTCAGGGTTCCTGCCCGATGATAGCTGGGATAGGCTCCAGCACGCCCGCAACCCTAGTGAGGAGAAGCGGCTCAGAAAATGGATGGCTGGATGGATAACCATAAATTAATGAAAGTGTAGGCTACACCTTTTTTATAACCACTAGGTGGCAGTGGCATATTACAATGAAAGTGTACACCTTTCTCATAACCACTAGATGGCGGCATACACTTATAAAATGTGAAAGGTTTTTTTTCCATTTGCCTCCATACTCATGTATAATACACACTATTGACTTTTGACCATTTGGGGGGGTCGCATTAAACACGAGAAATTACGGTATTTTTTAAATTTGCATGTTAGAATACAACTTTCCTCATACAACTTTGACTTTGTGGTAAGACTTGTCTATGAATGGTGTCACACAAAAAAAGAAAAAACTACAGGTTTTCCCCTTCAATTTGGGTCAGACGATCAACCAGGACATCGTTGTGAAAATTTCTCCCTTGTACCCGAATGGAAAACCTGTTACAGCTGTTATTGTTGGCAACAGACGAAATTAAAAAGACGAAAATTTGAGAAGAAGCAATACTTTTTCACAGCACTGTATCATCATCAAAAATATTAAAATATTTCACTGTGTACAAATAGCCACAGTTTTTCCTCACGGGTGCTGTAATGATCAGCCGTACATCTTGATGACTTTCTGCAAATGTAGAATCATTAAAATGATAGTGCGTGTTAATTCACATTTTGTCTAACGGTAAGATTTGTTAGTGCATTATTTATAGTTAATTATTAGTCAAGTTTTACACATAGGAAATTGATCTAACCAAAATAATCCTATGCGCTAACATAAATAAGATGGGCCAACATAAAAATGCCTTGTGGCTCATGTAATGTTTTAATTTAGATATTTACATTAAACATTAGAACAAAAAAAGCCCTTAAACAAACACAGAGAAGTTATAACAAACATTGGAAGAGATTAAAAAAGGATTTAATACTTACAATAGAACACTGAAAAGGCAGCACACATAATGCATGAATATAAAAAACAAAACTTATCAGCCTAAATATTTCAAAAGCTGCTGTAGCTGCTCACACTTCTTCAACCCCTCGGGCAATGACAGCAACGTCTGCAAGGAAAACAATTAAAGAAAAAAAAATGTATGTAACAAACAACTTCAGCGCTGATGTGTTGGTGAGGAATAGAGGGAGGGCGCTTACCTCCCGGACTTTCTTGATCATGTTGCTCAACATGTGCACCTCGTTCTCGCACTTCTGCTGGTTCATTTGATGGATCAGTTGCTGCAGCGAAGTGACGACACGCAGTGAACATGGAAGCCTCTCGGTGCATAATCAGTGCGTGCAGTTTTGTGTGAGGCGCGGACGTGTGTGTGTGTGTGTGTGTGTGTGTGTGTGCGTGTCGTCCACTTACATGACGCTTTGCCCGTTCAATCAGTTTCCCTCTGGTCTGCGCCATCTCCTGAAGGCTCTTCTTCAGTCGCTCCACCTGGATAGCATATGAAGGACAGGGGGGACTATTTATTTACAAATAAATATTGGTCATATTTGCATTACAATTATTTCTCCTCTATATCATTAATATATTATATTAATAAATAAAAACATAAATACAATGATAATATTTATATTGTATATTAAATATTGATTTAATATTTGTAGAAAATAATACAGTGGAACCTCCAAAGTAAGATACCTAATTTTACAATAATAAAATCGTTATACATTATTATAAGAAAAACAAAAACTTAATTTTTTGCAACTAAAGTTGCAAAAAATGACAAAAAAAATGTTATTGTGAGAATAAGGTGATATATTATGAGAAATAATATTAGAAAGTTATAAGGGAAAAAAGTAGTCGGAATAATACTAGAGCGAACATTTTTAATCTTGAAAAATCTGAATATTACAAGAAAAATCCTCATTTTACAAGAATTGTTTTTTTCTGTGAAAAAAGTCATATCGCAAACAAAGTGGAAATTGTACGTGAATGAAGTTGTGATAGTAAAAGAAAAATATTTTTTTCATGACAATAAACAGCTGTAGCAAAGTGCTGTATAGGTTTAAACATTAAAAAAGTAAACAATAATACAGTGATAAATAAATAATATTTTCTCATTAAATTATACAAGAAAAGCTTCCTTCATATTGACAAATAGGAGGGTCAGAATTTTATTGCCTCTTGTTGCACAGTTGACATGTGAGTTGCTCTTTGTTGAGAGGAACAAGATTAAAGTTTCCCCTAACCAGTATGAGTCAGTCATATAATTGTTTAAAATGTAGCATATACAGTTCATTTAAAAAGTCAACACAACCCTGTTCAAATGCCACGTTTTGGTGATACAAAAAAAAAAAAAAAAAAAGGACAAGGATAAATCCTTTCAAACTTTGCACCACTATTAAATGTGACATATAATATGTACGACTCAATTTATTTATTTATTTTTATCTTTTCGAGAGGGCAAGTATAAATAAACAACTGAAATAATGCGGTTGCCCAAGTGTGCACACCCTCTTATAACTGGGATGTGACTGTGTTCAGAATTAACCAATCACATTCAAACTCATGTAAATTATGGGTCAGAACACACCTGCCACTATTTGAAGTGCCTTTGATTAACCCCAAATGAAGTTCAGAAGATGCAGTGGGCTTTTCCTGATGTAATCTCAAATGGACTTACTCATTACTGAAATCTGGGCCTGTTTAATTGTTTAATTAACACAAAGCTGATACACTAGCAGGAAGCTGTGACTTATTCTGTTGTATGAATGGCAACTAACGTATTCAGAAATAAATCTCTGAATTCACTTAACAGGGTCTTTAATTGTTTGGTCTGTCACTATACGTCGCTGGCATTGATGTATGACAATGCATCTGTAATTAATAAATAGGCAAGCCAACCCGATTGAGAATCAATCACTGTCCTACAGTACATCCAAAGAAAGCCAACGTGGTCGTACCTCTTTCAATAAGAGAAGCTTCTCTTCCATGACATCAACCTTGCCGGCTGTATATCCGCCAGCTTTCTTCAGCTCGGCACGCAGGATTTGAACTTCCGTTTGAGTCTGTTGGAGAGAGTGATGCAGCTCTGTCGTCTCCTTACGGAACTCCTGTTGAGCGTTGAAAAAATACAAAGTACATTATGTATGTAGCATTATTCTGGAAGGGCCATATCCTCCCGGTGTGCTGCTCGCTTTTCTGGCTGCGCACATTCTCCCATCCACTCAAAACTGTCATTTACGGACCCTCATGCCAGCTACGGACTCTGAGTGGGGCAGCCCTAAAATATGGGCGGTTGTTCCCCATGCGCATTCTCCTGCGGACTTAAGCACTTAACCTCCTTCTGCGCTCCCTACGCCAGGGGTTTTCGAACTCATTTTTATCACGGGCCACATCGTAGTTATGACTTCCCTCAGAGGGCCGTTATGACTATGAACCCATATAAATGAATTATCACCTCATATAATTACATGTACACAACAAATTGATGGATAACTAGTTTTTAAATCACAAGCCTTTAAAACATGTTTTTCCAACTCATATTAAAAACATTTTAAAAAGGGGATTGGCAAGAAAAAATGCTTGCAATTTCTAAACATTATTACAAGTGAAGACAAATTGCAATTTTAATATTTTCGCAAGAAACATTAAGTCGACGGACATGATTTGCTTCCGTGGGCTTCATAAAATGATGTGGTGGGCCGGATCTGGCCCCCGGGCCAAGAGTTTGACACCTGTGTCCTAGGCTGTAGTAAGTCCAGCGCCCCAAGAAGGTGAAACATCATATTGCACATTTTGATTCAGTGAACTGCCTGGCAACGGCTGACTCGTGCTGACGGTGTGAGACACACAAGGCTCATAACTAAGCCTGGGGGAGAAAGAGGAAAATACATACAAAAAATAAAATAACTCTGCTAAATCGACTTAAAAAATTGCTCAACACAAAATTTCTGCCTTGAAGCTCCACCTAGAACCATGTTTGGGCCGCCGGAATTCATGTTTCACACGGACATTTATTGCAGGCGGACGCAGTGTTGGGCCAAAGATAAAGTTTGCCAATAATGACAAAGTAGCATCTGTAAAATGAGTTTTTTAAGACACTATTAGCTGTGTAATATACATATAACATGATAAGTATGAGTGGGGTGAATGGTATTTATTTATTTTTTTAATTTCTAAAATAATAATTGCTCGGACGGTAATTCTAATCGCAATTCCTAACTGTTCAGCATTTAGCGGTCTAAATTCTTTCCACCAAATTTATACCATACAGTCAGTACCAACATATGCAATTTAATAATTTAAGTCCATCCCTCATGAATGAGATTAAAATGTATGTTAGTACAAAAAAATAAATATATATTTTTTTAGTAATCGTGTTTGGGCGCGATTATTACATTACATATACATTTTTTATTGCTGGACCTCCAAGCAGGTTCAGTCATGAGCACAGTATTCTGATTAAATATATTTTATTAGATTTATTTCAGGGTGGAACAGTGAGCGACTGGTTAGCACATCCGCTCGAGGGTTTGAATCTGGGCCTTTCCTGTGTGGAGTTTGCATTTTCACCCCATGCCTACGTGGGTTTTCTACGGGTACTCCGGTTTCCTTCGACATTCCAAAAACATGCACGGTAGGTTAATTGAAGACTAAACTGCCCACAGGTGTGAGTGTGAATTTTTATTTGTCTATTTGTGCCCTGCAATTGCCTAGCAACCAGTTCAGGGAGTACCTCGCCTCTCGCTCAAAAGTCAGCTGAGATAGGTTCCAGCATACCTGTGAGCCTACTGAGGACAAACGGTACGAGAGAATGGATTTATTTCATACATAATTTTATAAAACATATTCGCCTTCAAAGTGGAGCATGTTAGACGGAGTAATGTGCACGTCTCACTGGCGACAATGGGTGCTATATTTTCCAAATGGATTTCTATGACATTAACACGTCTCAGGAAAAACTCCATGCTCCATGATATACAGCCAGTCTCAGATTTTTGTGACTCACACCTCTTTGGTGGTTGCGCACAAATCTCCAGGTGAGACATAGTTTTGTGAGTCAGAAGTGTGGATGGGAGAATAGGCATAGATGAAAGGTGTACAAACCTGGCACGTATTTATAAAAAAATAAAAAAATAAAAAAAACTAACTGGAGAATACGGCCCAAAGTAACAGTGTGCGGGTTCTTACTTTTTTTTCAGTCCTGTATTTGATCATCAACTCCTGGGACTCGGTGACTTCAGTCATCAGCTTTGTGATCATCTTCTCATCCTGTCAGGAGGACGCAAACAATCAGTTCCGTGTTCTTTGCCACATTACAGTAGATTCAAAAAGTCTTCACAATGCTTCCCTGGTCCCACATTTTGTTATGTTAAAGCTTTATTTTAGGTTTTAATTTTTAAAGCACATTTCAAAAAATATTTGTCATCTGTGTAGAATTTTGATGGGGAAAAAAAAAGTATTACACTTTGGTCTGTGGCTTACACAGTGGTGTCCAAATGTCTTCCAAGGGCTACATACAGAAAAACTCAAAGGATGGAAGGCCCACTTGGACATTATTCACCTTTAATGTATTTCATTAAAGAATAGACATGTTGTTAATACATTATTTTAGTTGCTGCAAATCTAGAAAAGCTTTATATAAAACCAATGTATTGTTATTATCATCACTATTAATAGTATTAGTAGTTGTCAAGGTTGTTGCACTCAAACAGGCGAGCACCACGGACGGGCTTTGTCAACTGTTAATTTTAGGCGTTGTGATTGTGAATGCTTTCTAGATGCGCTTTAAAAAGAAGAAGTTTGCCTCCGACCTGAGCTTGCTGCTGCAGCGCCTGGTTACGGCGCGCGGCCTGGCCCCGCATCCGGCTCAGCTCAAACTTTAGCTCTGCCACTTCCGCCTTGTGCTTGTCGTTTGCAGTCTGCAGCGCCATCTCCAGGTGAGCGCTGGAAGAAGGGGTAGCGGTGATCATCACGTGATATCCTCGGAAATTGGGGCACTCTTAAGTCAAGTGTACTGTACTTTGCTGACATATTTGAACTTTCATATGTTTATGCAGATTCTCAAGTCATCCAAGCAATGGTAATCTGCAAATTTTGAATCAAGGCAATTGGACTGTCCCAATGCCCCGCAAAGAGCGGGGGTTCACTGCAAAGCCACTCTATGTGTATATTAACTATTTTAATGACATTTGAAATCAATTTAAAAAATGAAAAATTCTAGATTGTTGAGTAAATAGAATAATAATATGATCAAACAAAGCATGCAACATTCTACATCTTTTCTTTTGAATAACAAAAAGTTTGTATCCTAGTTTGGAAACTGACATGATGTCGTTGGAAAAGTTTGACAAACTGCCAAAAGTACGTCACTTGCAATGACATCCGTTGGTAATACAATGTAAATGTACTGTATAAAATTTAAATGTATTTGAATAAAGACCTCTTCCTGATTACATACCTTACCCTCTAATAGTTTTATTTACATTTTATAACATTATTTTGAAGAAATAAATGAAAAGCATTCAAAATTACAAAATGAAGGCATTTAAAAAAAGACCTCCTCCCCACAATTTTTAATGTCATAATTTATTTGTGAGGGGGAATATTAAAAATGTATCATGTAAAATTATAAAATTAAATTCAAACAAATGAAGACCTTTTCCCTAAAAAAGCCATACTCCTACTATTTTTCATTTCTATTACACTGTTGTAGGGGGACGTTAAAAATGTTTCACTAAGAGCAATGAATTGTAGATTCTTCCCGATAGTCGAAAAACCTATAGCGAATACAGTGGTTTGACTTTGTCTACTTACGCGGTGTGTTGCAGTTCCTCCTCCCGAGCGTCCTTGTGTCGCTGCACAGACTTGAGGGTGCCGACGAGCTCTGTGACCGTCTTGCTCAGGTGGGCCAGCTGCTCCAGCACTCCGCGCTGCTCCTCCTCCTCCTCCTCCTCCTCCTCCTCCTCTTCCTTTGCATCAAATTCCTCCACCACGAGGTCCTTTTTCGGGGTAACCGGCAAGCGGGTGAAGGCACTGTTCTTGCTGAAGATGGTTTCTCTCGGCGAGTCCACGCCCACTTCAGAGACAAATTATCAACTTAGTTTGTTAGTCAGTTTGTTTTGCATTTTGTTCCCTTACTGTACAAGCTGCAATATTAATAATATTTAACTCAACATTCATGTTTTTTTTTTTCTTCAATGGAAGAATTGATTGTACAATAAAACATTGAAAAGTTCTATCTACAAATACATGTTTGTATGGATGTCTGCTCATGACAAAACCAAATGTTTATATTGATGCTTGAATATGATATCGTTCCAAAATTTACCAGTTTAACTTCCGACAGAAATTTACCGGTAATGTTCCACCCCTTTGCAAGCCCACAATGAAAATAAGTTCATAAACACCCGATTTAAATTGACCTTCTGGTGTGATGGTTTCCTCCTCCTCCTCCTCATTCTTCCCAGCAGTTAACGCAACCATGACGCTCCCTACAAAAGAGCTGGGCAGGTGTGGCCGCTCCACTTTGAGAGCAGGTTCCGACTTCTTTGGTTCTGGCTTCTGTAAAAACAATGCGCACCTCATCGTTTCAGTCACGATGAAAGGACGACGAGGGTTAGAGCAAACAAGAACGCGCTTCGCTCGGCTACTTTCCCTTTACCTCGCCACCGAGCGCGTCGTGCAGCTCGTTGGTCACCCCTCGCAGCGTGTGGTGCACCAAGGTGATTTCCGTGACGGCCCGAGCAAGCTCCTCAGCTTGCTTTAGCCGAGCTGTGCCGGCTCTAGCCCGTGCGACCTCCAGCTCCTCTTGCGCACTCCTCTTCTCTCGCCTGAACACACGCACGTTGTCAAGGCGTGGGCACACCACAAATGGAACACCGTGTTTCGTCATCATCAGTCGGCCTGTTTTATCGGCCGATATTAGCCCTTAGCAAAATCATAATCGTCCAGAGTTTTGGCATTTTGTTGCAGCTTTTTGAGATCTTTTGGCCGACTTCATTTTGTCAGACAGGTTCTATTTAAGTGATTTCTTTATTTCTTACTTTTTCACAAAGGGCCAGGTAGCTTTGAATTGTTCCCCCCTGTTAATAAATAAACTCAACATTTCAAAACTGCATTTTATGTTTAACACATTCACTGCCATTGACGGCTTTAGAAGTCAAACATCAGTGTTAACTGGTAAGGCTGGCAGTGAATGTGTGAATTATCTTTTGTCTAATATATTTGTTTGATGATCTTAAAGATTCATGTGGGGGAAAGGATGCAAAAAAAATAAGAATTTGAGAAGGGGGCAAATACTTTTTCATGGCACTGTATATAGTGAATTTCCCTTGTGGATGAATAAAGTATCTCAAGCCATCATCCATCCATCTCATACGGACATGGCAACTAAAGTATAGTATATAGTCACTATTTGAGGAAATACGGTTTAAAAAAAAAAAAAAAAAAGACTGAATGTCACACAACCGTATTTTGATGACTGTGGCGCAAACAGAAGACTCACTGTAGTTGGCAGAGTTCTGCTTTCAGGTCTTCACACTGGATGTTCCTCTCATGGAGAACCCTGAGCATGTTTTCGCTTTCAACAAGCTGCTCCCGGGCCACTTCGTTCTCTGCGTGCAGGAACTGGAACCCAAACAAAGCACAATATACGTCAACTAACTTAATGCATGCATCACAAACATCATGTAGAGCAAGGGTGGTCAAAGTATGGTTGGCGGTCCACATACAGCGCGTACCTTTCTTTAATCTGGCCCACTGCACATTATCAAGAGTCTTGTAATAGTTATTCCAATAATTTAGATTTATTTTCCAGAAATTGGTAAATTAATCACAGTTCTGTAAACAGTGACCAAAACGACTCAAACGCACCTCGTTCATCTCCACAGCGTCGTTGAGTTTCGCACAAACGACGCTCAGCTGTTTGATCTGTGAGCTCTGCGACTGCGAGAGCGCCTGCAGGCGGCAGAGGTCCTCCTCTCTCTCGGCCAGATTACGACCGAGTTCGTCGGCCCGCTCCTCCGCCTTGCGGAGTGATGACGACAACCTGACAGCAACAAATTGCATGCATTTAAATAAGAACTGAATTTCATCAGACTACCCGTAAACACTTTCAAAGACGTCACTTACTGTTCTGCCATTTCCTTCGCCTGGCTTGCGTCTCTCTGTGCCTGCTGCAACCTGCAACAACAACATTTGTAACGATTCTGTTGCTCGTTTGCTTTTATAAATAAGATGATCTAAAAGTGCAGTACAGTGTAACCTCCACTGGGGGGGGGGTCACAGCTTGGAGTTTGTACTGTACAAGGAGTCCTCGATTTACACAAATCGTTAGGCACCGTAGTCTAATACCAATTTACGCTAACTCAACAGTAAAGTCATTATTGCAGTAAATATTTGTATTAAAAAAACACTTTTGTCTTAAATACAAAAACGACTCCAATGAAAAAGTAATTACATTAGCATCTGCTCGATAGGTGACTTTTTTAACTTTTGTATTTATTTAATAATCTTGATAGCGTATGAAAGACAGCGAGGAAGGGAGGGGGAGGAGTTATTGTTTGGAAAGGGGAATCTGCCATTTTTTCTACAAGTTCTTTCTTGAATTCTATGGTGTTTCTCAACTTCTCTTTTAAAGGGCCAGCACTTGGAACTTTCTTTGGTTACATGGTGAGTTATGCGCGACAATTCTGACTTCAAAACATAACATAAAAACCTCATAAATTCAAATAAATGATTCAGGATCTTTAGTCTGCATTTCATTGGCGAGCCATAGTCGGGCATACTTGGACGTCTCCTCGGCCAGTGTGTGCTCCAGGAAGGTGTGGGCGGCCGTCGTGGAGGACACGGTGGCTGACATTTCCGTCACGGTCCTCTCGAGCTGGGCTCGTTCCCCCTCACGCTCTATTAGCTTCTGACGCAGCACGCCCATCTCTGGGAGGGGGAAGACAAAAGTTGCACTTGGCAGCACTGCACATTGCACCGCAGCTTCTGTCGTGTACTTAGTTTACCTGAGTTCAAAATTGTAACCTGCAGATTTAAATCACCAGTCTGCTCTTCGGCAGATTGGAGACTCAGCGTGGCTTGCCTTAGATTGTCTTCCAGCTATATGTAAGAGAATCAGTCAGCATTACATGGGCATAGGGCTGGACAATAAATTGATTGTTTTGAATTTGTCAAGATGCTTTTTTTTTTTTTTTTTTTTTTTAAGTGGCTTCTGTAGTTCAACACGTCTCCACTGACATGCACTGCTTACACTAACAACCTGGTTGTGAACAGAGAGGAGCTAGCTCACACAAGAAGAGTCAGTGTTCTCAACTTGGCGATTGGCTTGCTTTATTTACAGGCCTTACAAAAACTGAATAGTATAGGATGACAATAATATATATACAATACTAAGATAATAACTGCAGGAGGCTGACCTGCTCTCTCTCCTCCAGAGCTCGGTCTCGCGCTGCCGTGTGCTCGTCTCTTTCTCTCAGAGCGGCTGCCGTCTTCTCTTTCAGCTTCACCAGCAAGGCAGGGGTCCTATGCACGAGGCTCCTGACTGTGGACAACTGCAGCAACAACAACAAAAACAAGTCTTCCCTTCAAGCCATTGTAATATTTAGCCCGAAGGAAAATGAAAGGTTTCTGCCATGTGGAACCTATTTCAGTTTATAGTATGTACAGGGTATCCAAATAACGTATGTGGCTTTCCTCGTTTCGTCCTGTTCCTCTGTTTCTGCTTAATCGATCAGAATTCAAAGTGAGTCTGGGTTTTCAACTATTCATTGGATTTGCTGCAGGTTTAATCGCATTCGTTTGACTGAACTGTCCTATGTAAATAAATGTACCTCCTCAACGCTGAGGCATTACAGAGCGAGACATGAAAATGGACACCTAAAATAAACATACATCATGGCTTATATTTTCACATGCGGAGGCAGCACTTCATCACCAAATCTCTGAATTAAACTTGTTAACTTGTGTGTGGATCAGCGCAAGTTGCCTCAACTTGAGGCTCTGGACTGGTGTTCCGCTGCATGCGTCACTTGCACGGATCCATTCAAGCTTTCGAGAATTGAAGTTCAGTTCACATTGCTCAGTTTGTTGTATATGCATTTGTTTTTATTGTGTTTGCTTTGTTTTACTCCGCTGTCTGTAGCCATGTCAGCGTTTCAAAATGAGAATCTGTTCTCAATTGGCTGACCTGGATAAATAAAGGTTAAATAAAAATAAATAAACGCTATAACGAGCAAATTTGCTCAAATGTAATCAACCCACTTCTTTAGTCAAATTGGACTGATCCTCCATGGTTTGGCACACAAGCTCCGAAGCAGAGTTCAGGGTTTCGGTACTGGTCTTGTTTAGTGCAACCTATGTGGTGTAGAAGATACACAGGATTTGAAGGGACATCAAAATACAGTAGCGAGTTTGCTCTATTGTGTTCTTTTCACCTGCTCTGGGAAGGTGACATTAAGGGCAGCAAGGAGTTCCCGCTGAGAGCCGACGCTTCTCTGCAGCGCCGCCATTTCGCTGGCGCAGCGGGTCCTCAGCTGCTCCAACGTACTGAAGGCCTGGACACGCGCAAACAAACAAGTAGACTGGCCACCTCGTTCACAGTGTCAATCGTAAGTGAGCATTAATATGTGTGAAACTTACAGCTTCCTTGGATGCCAGGGCGTCGTCCATCTGAGTCTTCATCTCGTCTCTTTGCCTGAAAGTTTCTTTGACCTTCTGCCTCATTCGCATCTGCATTTCCTTGAACTTTCTAAACAACAACTTCATTTCACCGTACTAAAAGGAGAACATAAATGAAAAACTTTTTTTCTCAATATTAGAAATTGTAATACTTTTTTTTTTTTTTTTTTTAAAGTAATTTGCCAAAAAATAACGATATTCTTGTAATATGCCTATTTTCTTAAAAACAGTCACTTTATTCTCAAAGTACTCCAACCTCGAAAAATATGACATTTGATAAATAGAAAAAATTAATTCACTGAAAATAAATACCATATTTATGATAAGACTTACATGCCAAGTGAGACTTTGATGATCCTCTCTAACAAGCACCTCAATTTGCTTCATGTCGGAAAGCGCTGCATCGGTGTCGCTGGTCAAAGATGTCTGTTGGGTCAAAGGTTATTATAGTTAACGAAAATGAACAAAGGAACAAAAACGAAAGTTGAATAAACATTTCAGTTAATGAAATAACATCAAAATTAGTGTAAAAAAAAAAAAAAAAAACGCTAACTGAAACGACATTTTGTTTTAAAAAAAGAATAATAATTACGAACTATACACTGCATTCCAAATAATTATGCAAATAACGTTTTTTTTCTGATTTTCCTAAATAGTCAACGCAAATGACAGTCAGTCAGTATAATTTTCAAGTTATCAACTGTTAGAGCATAATTGGAATTTGGAATGTTTTGGACTAAACCTTCCAATGATAACAGTTACTTTTTTGGAGAAAAATAAAAATTTAAAAAAACTTAAAAATGCACTGATCCAAATGATTATGCACAACAGAGTTTCAAGACATTTTCTAGGCGTTAACAAGGTGTAAATAAATCAGTTGATTTATGAAGCAATAGGAGGCCATATTTACTGAAATCATAAGCTAGATCAAACAAAGAAAAAAAGTTAACAGGTCAACTTACATTTAAAATTTGTATTTAATAGCAGCTGCACAATTCTGACATCCATTGAGCTTGTGAGTAATTTGAGTTTCTGCCTGAATTTCTTTGGAGGATGTCAGAATAGCCTCCCAGGGCTGCTGGTTGGACGTGAACTGCCACCCACCCTCATAGATCGTTTGCTTGAGAATGGGTTGTGGTCAAGTGAGGATTGGGGCCACACCATGAGTTCCTCTCCTTTTGTGTGTACCAACAAGGCTGTGACATTAGCAAGGAGGTGGCAGATTCATGTGTTGGGCCAGATTCATACAGAGAGAGCCGTACCGTTTAGGTGAAAAGGACCACTGCAAAGTATGCAAAGTTTCTGACTGAGCACTTTTCCTCCATCATACAAAATGATGAACTGTGATATCTGTAACGACGGGGATTTTCAAAAGAAAAGTCGGTGGTTGCAGCCTAAAGTTATTGCCTTCTATGCATAAATTGTATTCGCTTCCACTAAGATGCAATTCGTGATTGCACTTTGTAATAACACAATTATTCAGTTAGCCCTAGATAAAGTAGAAGATTTGTTTGTATTATCATTTATCCCAATTTCAAGATTAATTTGAACTGCAAACTGTTACATATTGTTTGTTAAAAAAATAGTGGAATAATAATAAACATTTTCTCCCTAACGAGGAATAATCGTGATTAAAATATTGATCAAAATAATCATGATTATTATTTTGGCCATAATCGTGCAGCCCTATAATGCACCATCTGATGCTACAAATAATACCTCTCCATTATTGGCTGCAATGTGCGTAAAAAAGGAGAGAAACTTATGGCTTAGCCCTGATCCTTCCTGACCTTAACACTGTTGAGACCCTTTGGAGGAACCTCAAGCAAAAGATTTATGATGGTGGGAGGTATTAGCAAAAGATGTATTAAAAATAGGACGCAAAGTCTCACCATGGTGACACGCAGTCCCTGGATATACTGGACGAGTTCCTGCAGAGACCTTCCATCTTTCTCCAAGTCGCCAATCCTGTTCAAAGCCTCCATATACAAGTCCCTATACATTGTGGTCTAGGTGAAACATACACCAAACAGGAAAACGATTAGACAATGATTTTACTTCATTTCTATATTTCCACATCAAGCCATTCACCTGTCTGAGCTCAGTGTGGTCCGTCTGTACCAGTTTGTCCCGCAACTCGGACGGAGGCGGGCCCACAATGTGACCACGCGCTGGCGCTCGGGACACGGCCAGCTGCTGCACCAAGGCCTCCACCATGATCATGCTTGACATCAGCCTCTGCTCCAGGTCCTCTCTGGGCACGCACTGCAGGCTGCCCGGGGGACAGCTGCCCGTGCGTACGCAACAGTAAAGACCAGTTAGAGCTGAGCGATCAAGTTCAGGTTTCTATACAAGACCCACTTCATTCTCAAAATATTCCAACTTAATTAAAAAATATATATATATTTAAAATAAAAGAAATCCATCCTAAAATAATATAATAATTTTTTAAAAAATCAATAATAATGTAATATGACCATTTTTCTTGGGGGGCGGGTGAAAAAAGTCTAAATTTACTCTTGCAATTTTGCCAAATTTACTCCAACTTTCCCAAAAAATGTAGTCCAAAAATAAACTACTTTCCCCCCAAAAAAACTATGTTACATTTACTAAGACAGTAGGGACACTTTTTCTTTAAAAAAAAAAAACTCCACCAATAATAATGTCTATAATAATGTCCCTGTGTTGCAATGAAAATGGGTGTTTGTTTTCTGTTGAACGTGTTTAAAATTAAAACTCAACAAAAATACTCCATTCCAACTTTTTCCCTTTAAAAAAAGTTTTAACCAAAGAAAAGACAGGCATGTATTCTTTATCCTCTGCAATTACTGAGGTTTACTACTTACAGTAGTTCTGAAACTTCAAGCATTTAAGAGTTTCCGGCACTTACTTCCACAGGAGCGGATCGGTGAGCGTGCAGGCATCTGCTATGGAGAAACGGCCCTTCCTCTCAAACTCTCCGGACGTATTGAGGCTTCGATCCAATCTTTTCACAGGGGTGACGCCCACACAGACGCTGCAGGACTCTGCGGGAGGAGCGCTTTCAGGAGCAGCAGGAGGGGCAGCGAAGTCCATCTTTCCCGACGCCAGGATGAGAAACTCTGCCATTTGTCGGAGCTGCTGCTGGAGCGGACCGTCCGTACTCAAAGGTCCTCCGGGAGCCCATGACCCCTGGATCTTCTTACCCAGATCCTCTGGCCGCGGACCCTCTGGCTGGGGGTTGTTGCACACAGTCGTGGAGTTTAAGAGGGGATGAGGCATAGGGCTCTCCAAGTTGTCTGCCCACAGAGTGGCCAGCTCTTTACTGTCGGGTGAAAACAGGTTCTTCTCGCAGACGTCGGCGGGATCCCTGAGAGCCCTCATGAGGGAAAGTGACGCCCTTCGAACCGGACTGATGAGCTGCAGAGCCGTCACTACCGAGGGGCACTCTGAGAGCGCTTTTAAAACCTTGGGCATGGTCTCCGCGAGAGGTTTGTCCACCCGCGTTTGCACATCTGGCCCATTTTCCGACAAACCAAGGGCGCTGTCCTTCGCCTCACTGGAATGGCTGACTTCCAGATGCGGCCGCACCTCAGGGAGCGTTTTGTCATCACTGTGCATCTTAGCTGTCTCATGGACTTTCAAAAAAAATGACGCAGGAGTTAAAGTCTTGCCCGATGGTGTTTTAGGAGTCCCTGAAACATCTGCATTTTGGTTCTTTTGAATTGGATCCATTTTGAGCGATTCGTTGTCAGTGAGAAACTGGGAGGTCAAAGCTTGCTCCACTGGAATAGCGACAAAAGCGCTCGAGACAACCTCTTGTTCAAAAGTGTCCCTATTCGTCTCGACAAAAGGATCCAGGCTGCATGATGCAGAGGGATCATTGTCACAATGATAGTTTGGGGGGTCTAAATGATCACTACAGGGCTCTTGGGCTTGTAAATTAACCGAGCCGTTAGTCCAAATTATGTCCAATGCTGGTGTAAAAGTACTTACATCGTCATTTATGCTCCTTTGAATGGGATCCGGTGTGAGAGATTTGTTGTTACGGAGGAAATGAGAGTCCGCAGCTTGTTCCTCTGGAATAGCGACAACAGCACTCAAGACACGGTCTTGTCCAAAACTGTCCACATTGCTCGCAAAATGGCAGTACGGATGGTCAAAGTGATCGCTGCAGAGCTGCACATCAGAAGCTAAAAAGCTCAGCTCCGAATGACCGGTTGTTCTTTGCTCTGCTGGAAGAGAAACCGTCTCGTCTACTTTTTTAATGACGTTGGGGATTTCCACCTCACCGCCACTGCAGGTGACTGACTTGAATGTTACATTGCAGACCGCACAAGGAGCGCCCTCAAACTGACAGCGGTAGAGATGATCCTCACATTTGCCGTCCAGTACAGGAGGAATGGCTTCATCCGGTCGCCTGGAGCCGTCCCAAACTTCCACCTCACTGCTGTCACAGACAGACGACTTCCAAGTGACATCCATGGCACCAGTGCTGGCTGGAACGACATCAACAAGAGAAGCGTCCGTTCGCTCAGGGTGGCAGTAGGGATGTTCCATGTGTACGCTGCAGGTCTCACTGGTGACAGTGTCCTCTATTTCAAAAGTGTCGCCCGCAGTTTGACCCTGAGGCAAAAAAATTTGGTCTTCTGTGCACAGTGAAGGCTCTTCTGAAATCTCCACTTCGCCACTGGAGCAGATGAAGGATTTAAATGTGACATTGGTGTGTCCACAAGCAGCCATTTCGATGGTTTGTGTCACATCTGCTGGTGGAGGAGAACACCAGCCAAAACAAACATCCTCCTGTTGGTAACAGTGACTGTGTTAGCGTAGCAGAAACACAAAAAATATATATATACATAATTGCATTTTCAAAATTGTTATATTAGCGCAAAATAAATATTTCAAATAATTGTACAATAATATATTCTTTTAAAATATATACATCAATACCTTTCGTTAAAGGTCCCCTTCCATAACAATCACATTTTTTTCTACTTTTTTTATGCATAACATAGGTCAAAATTAGTCTGTGACGTAGTTTGAGTTTGACATCTACAGGATCCGGCATAAGGCTTGGTATAAGAGGTTTTTTTTTTTTTTTTTTTTTTTAAAGTGTTTTAATATATACATAGTACATATTTTTCAGTTTAAAAAAAATATTTTAAACCTGGCACCTTTTCTTTGTTCATCAGTGATTTAGACTTCAGTCTGAGTGGCGCAGACAGACGCTGCTTTTCATTCTCCACACTTCTCAAGGGAGGGCGCTGCCCACATCTCCTGGAAGGCTAAATAAGCATCCAATTTCAAATATGAACTATTGTCATAAATGTGCTTGTAAGCGTGACCGTATTACAACAAAGCAAAATATCCTCTTACCGAGCCTTCCACACTTCGACTCGACATCGCTGGAGTGATGTAAAACGGCTGGTATCAGCAAGTAGGACACTGCTCCCTTTAATAAAATAAAAGATGGAACTGAATCATAGTAACAGAATATTACATTGCCTTACATGACAAAAAAAAAAAAAAAAAGACATTTATGATACAAGCAGGGTTGGGAGGGTATCTTTGAAGATAGATAGATAGATAGATAGATAGATAGATAGATAGATAGATACAGACAGATAGATAGATGAGTGACACACAAAAAACGCGACTTTCCGTCATTAAAACATGCACTCGCGCAAAAGCGACAAGATCTTTTTTTTTTAATCGCCAAAGATGAAATAGAGGTCGCAAACGCTCTGCATTAATAAACTATTTCAAGGTGACTAAAACACTTGCTGGCAACCTCAAGATGGGTAGTTGTTCTAAACTTATCGCGCCGGAATTCGTTTACAGATTTATTTTTTTTGCAAGACTACAAATGATTAAAACTTAATTAATGCTTAGTAAACAACCTCACGATATTAATTAAAACGTAAATATATCTAGAAATTCGTCAAACCTTCGGTGAAGTTGTCAACAACCGTGTTTCATTCAAAAGACAATTTGCCGCGTTGCTATTGGTCCAGTTTCTTCTTTGTCGTCCTTTTTCTGACAAAGGGGGCCGTTGTTTGGACTCATTCGTGACGTGCTGCCTCCTACTGGACGTTGCGAAACAGCATCAATCCGCCATGATGCCAATTTTGTTTTTTTGCATAACGCGACCCTAGGGAGGACAAGCAGTACAGAAAATGGATGGATGAACTGTCTTTTTTAAAATACATATAATCACTGATGTTTTTTATGGCATTTATTTGATGCCATAGTAAAGAATTTTAAAATGAATTCAATTCAGTCGTCCAGGGGTCATGAACTAGTTGAAGTTTCACATTTTTTAAATTGACAGCTAGTCAATTCATTATTTCATATTTGTATTTATATGTATTCGCATTTTAATTTGCTTCACCCACTTTTAGATTAATTTTAGCATTTAATAAAAACATAAGCAATGCATGGTTATTATCATCATCATATCACTGGTTATAACCTTTATTCAACTGCGATTGGGTGGTAACAGGTTGAGGGTGTACCCTGGCTGAGACAAGATCCAGCACACCCACGTCCCTCATGAGGATAACCATAAAGAAGAAAGAGGGATGGATGCTTCTTAATGTTTCTCAAACAGAAACAGAACTTCATTGTTTGGCACCAGACCGGGAGAAACATACAATCAATCATCATATAATCTTTTATTTTTATTCATTTTTTAATGAATAAAGGACTCAGTACTGCTTCCACAGTAAGAGGTCATGAGATACAGTATAACAATTTGAAAACATATTAATTGGTGACTCTAAATTGCCCGTAGGCATGACTGTGAGTGCGAATGGTTGTTTGTTTCTATGTGCCCTGCGATTGGCTGGCAACCAGTTCAGGGTGTACCCCGCCTCCTGCCCGATGACAGCTGGGATAGGCTCCAGCACGCCCGCGACTCTAGTGAGGAGAAGCGGCTCAGAAAATGGATGGATGGATGGATATTCCATATACAGTTGTAGAACTTCTATCATACACAAAGTAGATTTCTATGTGGGAAGAAAAAGAAGGAATATATTTTATTTGTCAAGAATTTAACACCAAAACAAAGTGGCAGCCATAAAGAAGACACTTCTACGTGGCGTCAACAGGGCACTGAATGTGTTGAACTCGCAGCACCTCGGCGAAGCCTGATCCGAACCAGCAGGTTACGTCAGCAGTGTCCAGGGTGAAGAAGAAGAGCTTGTCTTTGCATCGAGTCCTCCTGTAGACCGACCTCGGGTCCGCCGACAGCACCCCTCGGATGGCGGCGGCGGCCTCGTCTGAACTGCGCAGAAACCTGAACCTGGGACGATCGCTATCAGAGGGACCTGGAAGGCAGGAAAAGCTCGTATCAGCACTAACGCTTCTGTTTAATTATCTTAGATTGAAAACCATTTTGAAACCTGTTTCCATCGAGTGGTCCAGTTTGTTTCAGTTGGCTACCGTGGTGAATTTTAGCATTACCATTATCAAAACTAACCAAATAACCGCCTGACCAACAATCGAACTAAGTAAATGACCCACTTACTAATCGATCGACCAACCGATCAACCAACTCACAGACCAACCAAATATCTAAATTACTAACCGGCCAACCGACGAGTTAACGAACTAACTCACCAACCACGATCTACAGTAACTATCAACTTACTAACTGACCAAGCAAGTAATAAACAGACCAATCAACTAACCGATCAACCAACCAAGTCTGCTCGTTTTTTTTTTTGTGCTTGGCTGAGGGCCTTTATACAGTACACAATGCACCAAGCAACTAACAAACCAACGATCTAATTAACAACTTACTAACTGATCGGCCGACGAACCAACTAACTCACAGAACGACTGAATACCTACCTACCTAATCAAACAGCATACCAACAATATAAGTGACCAACCAATTAATACCGTTCTAAATACCAACTTTCTGACTGACCAAACAACCATCCAACCAACTAACCAACCAGCTGACCAACAAGCAAATGAACTAAATGAACAACAAACGATCCAACTGACCGACCAATCAACTAGACCAACCGAATAACTAACGGACGAACCAAGTGACCAGCCAACAGACTAAATACCAATCTACTTACTGACCGTCCAAACAACGAAGTAATAAACTGACCAATCGACAGACTGATCAACTAACCAAGTTGGATCTTCTGAGTTTTTATGCGCTAGGCTGAGCCACTTTATTCGGTAAAATAACTAACTGACTGACTGACTGACTGATCAACCAAAAATCTAACTAGCTGAGCACACGACCACCCTGCTGACCGACTACAAACCAACTGGTCGACAAACTAATTAAACTGACTCACCCAAACTGACCCTTTTAGGGACCACTCAGTTGAAATGTGGCCGATCTGGTGAACAGGACTCCAAAAGGATTACCTGGCTGGCTGGTGGGAAGGAATTCCGCCAACTCCGTCTGTGCATGAGGGGTGAACCGCACTTCCAGGCTGGCGACTGGCGGCTCTCTGATCCAGCCAGCGATTGTGCTGTAGGCCTCCTCGGTGTAACACGGCCCCCGGTCCCGCTCTGACACCTGAAGGTCTGCGGAGTCCTGCTCGCGGTCGTAATTTAGCTGACTGAGGTCACTTTTGCTCACGTAGCCCTTCACTTCCTCGAGCACAGCGAGAGGGTTCAAAGGGTTTGAACTATAATCAAATTGACATTCTCCTTTTTCATTCAACTGCGGTTTTACTGGTTCACTAGGTAACAAAGCGGCAGGATCTGCGTTTGATTGACAAGGCTCCAAACCTATGGTCTTCCTACTGCAGGGGGAGTCATAGTCGGGGATGTAGGGTTTAATATCCAGCACAGGGGTGCCTGCAATCATGTCAATGTCTGACAGATGTATTGTATCACCTGGAAATGAAGTAGAGAGATGTCAGCCCACAAATCTGCATTTGTACACTTTAAAAGAACATTTCAGGAAAAGTTGCTTTTTAATGACTTGCATGCAAATAGTTGGATCTTTGGGGTGCCTGCCCACCAATCAAGAGTGAAATTGATTTTTTTTTTCTGTATTTCTGAAAATGTGTTTGTGAGCAAGCGGGTCTGAAATTTGCCGGATCGTTATGAAACAGTGTGGCCAATTTAAGTAACACCGCCCCCATACCAGGATTCTCCACCAATGAATTGCCAGCCAGGCAGGGCAAAGATGAGGGATTTCAAGTGACAGATGCACTACACTGTCTGAAAATAAAACGGTAAGCAGAGCTGCATTGAGTTTTGTTGGTAGCTTGGTGGCAAAGATCTGTCTCCACGAATACAAATAAAATCCATGCTGTGTGTATGGGGGCTCGTGTGGCCCTTCGCACTCATTTCTTTCCTTTACTCGAGGCTCCACAAGTATTCACCCCGTTGCTCTGTCCCCAGGTGTGATGGTAACGAAAGCTGTATTCAGCATTGGCACCGCAGCAGAGGCACTAAGGTAAGCAGTGGTTCATTTCGTGGGACAGGACTGCACCCTTTCAACCGAGTGACTCATTCCAGGATGTTAAAAGTTCATGTAAAGAGAGCTGTAAATAGGGCTGCAGCTATCAAATATTTTTAGAATCGAGTATTCTTATTGATTATCCCGTCGATTCATTGAGTAAAATTTACCTTGCATTATTAAACAGAATAATGCAGGTACTGTATTATTGTTGTCTACTTGGGGTCTCCATCCTCACGTTCTACCGTAGTGTCTGTAAAAGTGACGTGGGCGTTAGCGAATGAGTGTAGAATTGGCTGGCTGTTAACTCCACGTGAGTTGTGGACATCGGCAGCTCGTGTATGAACGTGCTTATTATGGGTTGGTTTTCTTCCCGTTTATGCTGACATCCTGTTGTAGTACACATATTAAAAAAAAAAGTCACTGTATTTATTGATCCTAGGCATATTGTGGAGAAAAAAAGGTTAATACTACATCTTTCAGGCTGATACGAACCTACAATTTTGTCCAGCTTTGCAAGAGTCAGGCCCAAAGCGTTGGGCCGGTGCGGACTGCGAGTCGCGTACAGGCCAACCTTCTCGCCGTTCAGCCTCGGGGGCTTCACTTTGGCTTTGTGGCTCAAGTGGCCGTTTTTGTGGAAGAGAAAGATAACCCTGGAGTGGAAAGAAGCAAATCTCACGAGACTCCAGCTCAGTTAGCATTCAAACGATTTACTCCACCAGTGGTTTTTCATGTAATGGCCTCATAAAAAGATAAAAAGATGCCAGAGATGACAAAAGTGGGGGAAGGTTTATCATCTCTGTCCTGGCTGCTCAGTACCATATGGCTTTAGTGACCAATGGTCTTTCATTCAGAAGAATGCAATGTAGTTATCTGTAGTCTTACTGTGAAGAGACTCACCTCCCAGGCACACAAAGAAATCCTCCCACTGCATGTTGTGTTGTGGCAGGACCAAAATCAGTCTTTTTAATAGCATTTTAGTACGCATAATTTAACTTCTTTTTACACTTAAATAACAAAAAATAAATAAAGTTGCGCGGGGACTAACACGTTCCCGGAACCGAAAGTATTCATTGTGGCCGCTTTTTCCACCTAAAGTTTCAGGACTTTTGGTTCTGGGTTATTCGGATTACGAGAACTAAAAGGTTCACAGAAACAAAAGTATCAATCGTGTCTGTACATTTAATTTGCATTATTTTCAAAGGGGAGAATGGTGTAATTTTTAATTTGAACAATTCTGAGGGGTTCCAGGGTTGCAGAAGTGTGAGGCTATACAAACAAAGTTGGAGCATCTTAAAAAAAATATACCAGCCTACGTGACCTACCAAATATGCGAAAAATGCTCTAGCCCTACCAGAGCATGGTCTGGGTTATTGAAAACACTGTGCTGTAGGCGCAGTTCCGCCCTTGAGGGTCCGCAGACGGTTGGCTGCCTGGGCGTGCCATTCTTCTCGGAGAAACACGAATGGATGTAACCAATTGGCAAAGTTTGTATGTTCCCTGCAATAGCACAGACAATTGTACATTTTGATTTAAAAAATAAAAAATAAAAAAAAAAAACAACAGTGAAACACTCTTAGTGTTATAGACGTCTGCCGCCATTGTTACCATGCTCTAAAGCTGCCTGGGGTGAAATAAGTGGAGGTGGCGGACAGCTTTTCTCAAGTTCCCATACACCACCAACCTTAGACACAGCGGACTCAATAGAAAGCATATGTTTGCGATGAGTTCTGGTTGCGGTGTCCAGCATCTGTCTGTTGGTAAAAGCCAAAATATAAGAACATGGGGTCCTCAATTGTACAGTGAATTTCCTGTTTTTCCCCTAAGATGGTTAATCAAAATTCATTCATTTTTGTTTTGTTTTGCATGCATGTCATTAAATATTTTGTTATTTATGTTAAATAATTAAAGAGTATTCGTAAAATAAACAATTTTACATGTGCATTTATTTTTTTACAATTGCAATACACTTTAACACCACTATCCTTTGCAGTACTGCATACCAAAAGTGAGCATTGTTGTACAATAATTATAAATGTTAATATTTGTCAGACCTCTTGTACAGGAAATCATCAGCTTGTACATGCATAGCTAATATACATATTGGAAATGTTACATTGTTTTGAAGGGAAATGAGCAAGCAGGACACGTACATGACCTGTCCTAAATGAGAAAAGGTCAAAATGTATATTTTTATGCCAACCACAGAATCTCATAAGATATTGTTTGTTTACATGATATAATTAGAAAGTGGAAGGATGACAAGTCAACTCTTTAAAAATTGTAGTAAAACACTTTTTACGACTAATACAACTTTTCAAAGTGGCCTACCGAAGATTCTTGATTTCTTTTCGCATCACAGACACCTGCCGTTTCAATGTATCTACGTGTTCGCCACAAAAGTGGCAGGAAGGAGCCATTTTTAACACAAAATACTCAAAATGATCACAGGACTAGCTTCGTGGTAAGAGGCTAATACCCAACATTCAATGCAAACACACTTCTTCCCGGGTTTATAATGACAACGTTAAATAGCTCATGGAACGCTGCTGCCACCTATCGATCAGATGGGAACTGCGGTTCAAGGGTGTGTCTGCAGTACTTCAAGTGAATTATATAAAAATACAGTAGTTTGATGTTTTGTTAACTTTTTTAGCTTCTTTCACAGTTTTTTTATTTGTTCATGTCCTTTATGACGTTCCTTAAATGTATCTACTATTTTAGTATTTAAACAAGATATCAAAGTACAGTACAGTACAGTATCCGTACTTTACATGTCATGTAGTTGCATTTTTTTACCAGAAAAGTGCAGCGAAGCGTTTCCCTTTCCCTTCACTTTTTTTAAAAGCGTTATCTTGTCTTTCAAGGCGAAAAAAAAACTAAACAAAAAACGCACAGTAATCCTGTGCAAGATTCACTGTATTATAAACTCATAAAGTCACCATTCAGAAATGCACGAACTGAGATCAAAAAATTAAAATAAATAATAATTAACAAAGTAACCGCCAATTGCTAATTACAGCCAATGGTTTAAAAAATCTGTTCTAATCTGGATTTTTAAAAAAAATTTAAATGTATTTTGTCAAGATAATGATTAGTGTGAACTTGGTTCTGGCTCAGCACAATATGGCTAAAGCGACATCAATAATGAAATAAGAAAAAGGTCTAGGCACACACCCAGTATACTTCTGCATCATTTTTCATTCAAATGCGAGATACAATTCATCATTTTTAAGTCTTAACAGACAGTGGTTAACTTGTTTTTACAATGGTATGACAGTTGAGCATGTTAAAAATTGGCTGGTCTATAATGGCTCTAATACGTATAATGATTAAATTGAGAGTCGAAGATCAGTCTCAACACATTTATTTTAGCCAAGATAACATAACAATGAATAGGAATAACCAGATACATTGGCAATATATTTTATTGGGTGAAACAGCTTTAAAAATCCCCACAAAAATAATTCCCCATTTACAATGATATTGCAGCTTGATACGAATACAATTTTAAAAAATAATACTTGCCAATGGCGAGAAAGTCATTGGTTTTATTAGGAGGAACAATTAATTTATTGTTTGTTCTGGTGCAACATCCATCACTGCATTTTGAACAAAAATAATACTAAAGCAAATAACGGAACAAAAAAAAACAGCCCATGTGCCTCTTGTAATGAGCCAGTGTCTGAAGAGTAGTTAAAGAGAATCCGAATCAATTTCCTGGGAGGTAGTCTTGCGGTGGGAAGGGCAATGATGGGATTGTGAATATCTCATTTTGTTCCGGCTCTTTTTTTGACGAGTTCTCGCTCATATGTGGGAAAAGAAAACTGACAATATGTTGCTACGCAATTAGATAAACTGTCTCTATTTCCCCTTAGACAAATTCAATCACCTGCATCAGCTGTTCTGTCCTGAGTCAGAGGTACATCTTTTTCCAACTCGTCTGGGCCCAAGTCTTCATTTAGGACCAGATCGAGGTTCTCTCTGTCTTGTGTCTTGGTGGACAGGGTCTCCACTTGTTGAGGGGCACTGTAAGGCGTTCCGACTGCTTCTGTAACAAGGGCCTGGGATGGACCTGAGACAGGAGCAACATCTGGAGCTGAATATTGAACTGGAGCTGTGGACAGGTCTTGGGCAGGAGCGAGAGGAACTACAGTGGGAGGCAGAACAAGATCTGAATCTGGAGCTAAAGCCTGATCTGGAGCGGTGGACAGATCTGGAAGAACTGAGGTGGAAGGCATAGCAAGATTTGGAGCTGAAGTTTGATCTGAAACGGTGGCCAGATCTTGGGCCAAAGCTGAAAGAACTGCAGTGGGAGGCGGAAAAATATTTGGAGCAGTGGATGAATCTTGGGTTTGAGCTGGATAAACTGCGATGGGAGGCGTAACAAGATCTGGAGATGATACCAGTGCTACGTTGGGATCTGGAGTAAGGACAGGGTTTGGCAACCATTTCAAGACTGGTTCCAAAGTTCCACTGGCCAGAGCGAGTAGAGAGTCTAATGCCAACGCTGGTATCACCTCCCCTGATTGCGGAAGAACTACTACAGCAGGAGCGTCAGGCTCCACGACCTCGCATTCCTGGGTGAAAGAACTTTCCGGTGTGGAATCCGTCTTCCTGGGTCTCCCCCTCCTCTTTGTGCCACTCCTCTGTTCAGCCCTTTGTTTTTTCCCCAGGCTCTCCAACCTGAAAGACCCCACAATTGGGATTAGCCTCAACAAAAGTGGATGTTGATGTAGCTCTTTTGATGCCTTTGGAAAAGCTAATAGTACAAAGTCCATGACCTGGATATGTGGCATCAATAGAGACGACCAGACGGGAGCAACCTTTGGTAGTCGCCCTGCCCCATTTTCAGTTTCAGCAGAGCAGTGATAATCTTAAATGGTGATAATGTTTTCATGGTGTATGTTGTTTGTAAACCACACCCTTTGCAGACTCTGTCATTATAGATTTCACGTGTCGAACACTTAAAGACCCAACCAAGCAATATAAATGTCCACAACTGGACTATATAATTTTGCATTACTACAAATTTACCCCAAAACCCACTGGTAAGTCTCCTTCTCCTCCGTTTCGGCTCTTCTCCTCTTGAGAAGTTCCCTGTCCCTCAATCGGCGACGGATCCCGCCTTTCAAAACACAGAAAGCAAACTGGTCAACAAAATCAGTATAACATTCTTTAAATGTTGATCTAGCAGTGGCATTGTCAAGCTTGAAATTAAAAATAGTATATATGTAGCTATAGGGAAACATGACAATTATCTGTCATCCAGGTAGCGGTAAACTATAAAACTTGTCCATTGGTTGCTGAAGAAGCCTATTGGAGTCTTCAACAACAAAGAGGTCTGGTTCTTTTTGATTAAAGATGAATTTTATTGAGCAACCTATGAAGAATTCCAGTTTCCTTTGCTTCTTCTTGAATTTCTTCTTTGTTGTGAACGACTGCTCACCTTTAATCCAAAAGGTGTTTTCATTAAAGGTTAAACATCATTAACAACCATAAAGTCCAATTGGTTTCTTCACTTCTTTTGTATGAAAGGTAATCCTTTTTCACCAATCAAAAACAAATCTAAAAATCAAAGGCAATCAGACCCCTTCTTTGTTGCTGAAGACAGTTCATCCATAATGCAACCTGTTTTGGTATGCATGATTGGCTTCTTCACTTCTTTTGGATTAAATGTAAAAGGTGTTTCACAAACAATAATAAATCGAGTAGCCGTGGATTCTTCTGGGTTGTTAAAGATGAGTCATCTCTCACCCAAAAAGGCTTTTTCCATTTATTTTGGATTAAAGATGAATGGTCTTCAACAATCACGAAGAAGTCTGGTTGGCTTCCCCTTGTCTTTGGGTATAAAGATTTACCATCTTCAACAACCAAGTAGCAGTCCAGTTGGCTTCTTACGTTCTTTATGATTACATTTTTTCAGCAACCAAGAAAGAAATCCAAGAAAAATCGAAGGCAACCAGACATCCTGCCTGTTGCTTGCCTCTTTTTGGTGTAATCTTCCTTTGGATTAAAGGTGAGTGTCTTCAACAACCAAGAAGTCTGGTTGCCTGTGAGTCTTCTTAGATTTCTTCTTGGTTGGTGAAGTTTTATTATTATTTTTTTTTTGGATTGCTGGATGACTATTACAACGGCTGGAAGACGCTAAAAACAATGCAAACAAGTGTCATGCTTTTTTCCTCTTGTGTAATGAAAGTTGCTCTTGATTCACAAATAAAGGGCAAGTGTTAAGTTTACCTTGGTCTTCTTCATTCTGGCTTTTATATTCAATCTCTTGCTGCAACGTCTCCTCCATGGCAAGTCCTGGCTATGAATGAACGGCAGCTTGTTGAAAGGCTGGCGTTCAAAAAAAAGAAAACGGGAAAACAAGTCAGTTTTCAACTCCCGCCCAAACATGAAATTATCTGGTTAACCATTACCGCCGTGCTGCACGAGGCCCTACAGGGCTGGTCTTATCATATTTGTGAAGCCGGAGGAGTTGGCACGACTCTTGACAGAGCTAAGAACAAGCGGCACGTTTGTACCACCGTACAATATGAAATATTATGCATGAAAAATAGGTGCTTGTTTGTGAGCATTTAAACAAGATGAAATGTGAGTTGTTGTGCAGGACAGCAGTACCCTTTGACCAACGTTAGATAATGATTGCTACATTAACCAATGTCAAATGGGTGAGGGTGTGAGTAGCTCTATTGTAAATTGCATAACAGAAACATTTAATAACCTAACACTTGGGAACCCTGGAATCCTTAGTTACTTTTTTTTTTTTTTTTTAATCAATCTCACTGCTAAAAAAAAAAAATGTCCAGTACACTTATCTCACACCAACGGAGATCAGCTCAGTAGGCGTGTGCTCTCAATCTTACCACAGCACACTAAGCCCCCCCCCCCCCCCCGAGTGTGTGCATGTGTGTGTTTGTGTAAGTGTGTGTGTCTAACTTGAAAGAGGGAGGGAGTCCAGCAGAGTAAATAACACTTAACTAAGCCAATAACCCCCAAAGCTACTGTATGTTAGAAGTGAGGATTTTTGTGTGTGTGTTAAGAATCTGGCGGGTACAAGTAGCACTTTAAAACAGTGTTTCACACATTTGGGTTTAGGGCCCAAAATTCATCTCATGTAATTTTTCTCTCTGGCCCGGTTGTTAGAGTAAAGCGTACACACATACTGATAATCGGGCCAAAGTTGGGCATCCCCCCCCCCGCCCCCCCACACTTTTCCAATCAAAGGCACCAATGGCCCGATGTCTGTACGATTATCCTGAACGATTATCCTTTGTTGTGGGGTGTGTTAAGAGTGATTTTTCCTCTTCAATCTGCAGGGACAACAATCGTCAATGTTATACATGTTAAATATTTACGATCCAAAAAAAGCACCGAGTTCAGCCAAGCCACGGACTCCATGATTGTGAATTGACCTGAAGTTCACGCTGTTGCTGGACACAAATAAAGCAGCAACTGGATGTGTTGAGTGTTTGTACGGGTCTCCCAAGTTATTCACCACAATAAAAATGTCAAGGAGAAATATTTGCAACTGCAAAGCAGATACCAGATAAGCTAACAGCTATCCTAGCTTCTACTATTTCTTCTTCTTTTTATTTCCGGCAGTCTGGATGCCCTGTGTTTAGTGAGATCACTGCAAAAGAGGAGCTATTAACAGTACTGCCCATGAGAGAACAGACGCGAGGAGAAGACATATTGCAGTCGTTCAAAAACTTTATCGAGAAAACCCAGCTCCCGGTGTACAAATTGGTGTCTATCACCACGGATGGAGCACCCGCAATGGTTGGGCGCTTGAATGGATTTATTGTCTGTTTCTATTCGAGCCAGAACTCTTCAAAGACGGTTATTCCGTGCACATCTGGAGATGGCTGTAGCAACATCTGGAGTTGTTGCTACAGGGAAATTCCTGCAGAGATTTCGAGAGTTCTGTCCAGAGATTAAGGAGTTTTTCCGTGTAGCTGGACATGCAGAATACAAGCAACTAAATGACGGTCAGTGGCTGTTAGACTTGGCATTTCTGACAAACATGTTGAATGACCTTAATGATCAGCTCAGTTAACGCTTTCAAACGAAAGCAACAAATTTCAACATCTCTGCTCAAATCTGCAGCGTCATGATTTGGCAAACTTCCAGAACCTGGCGTCAGAGCTGGAGAAGCAAGGGAAGGCCTGTGTGCAACTTGACAGTGCACGCTACACAGAATTCATTGACAATTGTCTGTCAGAGTTTGACAAACGCATTCAAGACTTTTCTTTGCTCCTGCCAGTCGCTACATTCATGTGCTATCCTTTTCGGGAAGATGCTGCAGTTGATTCACTCACATCAAAAATTGCAACACTGTTTCACCTGAACTCTTCTGGAGTGGAAGATGAGATTTTGACACTACCAGCCGACATTGAGCTGAAGTCCAGAGCTCACGGACAGTTTTGGAACTTACTCACAGAGCTAAAGTACACACTGACGTGAGATTGCCAAAACATGACGAAATATAAATAATAAAAAATGTGTTTGTTGCATTATATGTATACAGCATGTGGAAAACCACCATACGATACCATGTGGACCTAATGACAAATGCGAACAATTTAGACAATAGCATTTCATATGCCAAGCCAGATAAGTCAATGTTCCATAAAAATGAATAATGTTCTCAAATTATAAAGATGAAACTGTTCAAAGTCAAAAGTTTAACTATACATTATGTGTCTAAATCTGGTTTTAAAATCACAGACAAACTAATGAAGATATCACCACAAAATGGCACTTGGTGGTCATATTTAAAAATAATAACCTATATGGCAGAATGGCACATGACCAGAGAAAGCCAATCACAAGCATCGGCTTTAGAAGAAGGACGTGATATGGGAAAAAAATCGGAGCTATTGCCGCTATTTTTCAAATGTAACTAAAATTCTGAAATTTCCAAAAACAACTGTAATTTAATTACACATTTTCTCCGAGTAATCTAATAGATTACAATTACATAAATTTCCTTCTTTCATGATCTTGACTTCCTCGAAAAGTATGCACACGTTTCTTAAAACACATTGACTGCCATTGAAGGCTTTAGAAGTCCAATATCCATGTTAACTCGGAAGGCTGGCAGTGAATGAGTTAAGGTGCATAAATGATGACTGTATGGACGCCATGTGCTGCAAAAAGAAGCTGCACAATGCGGCCTATGTTGAGGAATCACAAAACACTGCCATCTTCTGGCATCCTCTCCTAAGTACCAAAACACTGACTTGCAATATTAATGTACAAATTTGAAAAGGATAATTGGACACGTAAGGTCTATCTAACACATTTAATGTTAATGAGCACTTGAAAATGAAGCTGTTTTGCAGTTCAAATGTATCATTCTCAATTCAAACAACAAATTGGCATTTCTGTAGAAATGACCTGTGACTGCTGAAGAGTTGCTTTTCGACTAAAATATTGTCAAAATGAATTTAAAGGGATGGAATGCTGAATGTGAGACTTTGAAATGACTAAAGATGAATTATAGGGTAGAGGCAAATGTGTGAAATTCCTCTATAAATCAGGGAATGCTGAACTTCGAACGTTAAATTGTTTGAGAATAGAATTGAATTCTATTTCTCAATTTTAATGTTTTTCATGTGGAAAGTGAACATTTGTGTTATGTGAAAAATGAGAAAAGATATTCTGATTGAATTTAAAATTTTTAAGTTATAATGCTGAGTCGGTTGAGAAACGTGGATGATTTGAATGTCATAAAAGTGGAAATATGGGAAAGGTGGAAATTTGCGGAATCTGAGTAGCACTGATGTTTTGAATATTTTCAAGTTAGAGTGATTCATATCAGTTGATACAATGTTAATTATAGGATTTTTTTAAGTCTAATATTTATTGTTCCTTGTGGAATTATGGGAAATGTTGAAATTTGTGGAAAGTGAAGTAGCCCCGGGTGTCAGAATGAACTGTACTTTTGAAATAAAATGTTTGAATCAGTTGAGAAATACAGACATTTTGCAGAGAGTGGAAAAATAGTAGCATGGATGTGATAAATGAGCTGCACATTTTGACATTGTAATGGTTTGAATTGGTGGAATAATATGGATGTTTCACACTGTCCAAAAAGTCAGAATTATGGGAAAAGTAGAAATTTGCGGAATTCAGAAAAATAGTACCGTAGAATTTTTGAATGAGCTGAACATTCTGTGGTCTGAATGGCTTGTATCGGTTGAGAAATGGTACATTTGAGGTGATGTAAAAAAATAAAAATAAAACCCTATCATTTGAATGCTCTTCAACATTCACTCAATACAAATACAGGATTTTTATGCAGAACAATCACTGGCACAAGGCAGAAACCTTGCATCTCTACAACTATTACTTTTAAGGGAAAACAATAAAAAAAAATTTTTGAGCCCTTAACATGGTGTCAAGGAGAGAAAGCCATTTTCAACACTTTACACTGGTTAATAATTTGGAAAAATATGAGACCCATGTGCGTACTGCCCAGTAGTATAGATTGGTGTAAAAATGTAAAATTAACCAAATTTAGGTTTCAGCCTGACACCAGCGATTATGAATACTCTTAGCTCTCATACGACTATCTTGTGAACTTGTAAATTTAAGGAGCTCCTGTTTCAGGAAGTAAAGGTAGGAGGGGTATAGTAAAGAGGGGGACCCTAGCCGTAACAGTACAATGCTCCCTTTAATGCAAACTACAAAAAAAATGCATTCACTAAAACAGAAACAAGATTCATCCAATAGGTCATTTATTGATCAACAGCCACATAATTAACACTAATAATCAAAGTAGGTTTGGATATCATAATGCAAAGGCAAATGTAGACATTTTTAGCAGATGATCGTATTAACTAAAAACTTTTTTTTTTGTACCCTTTAACTTTGAACGTTAAACTAACTAGATAACTTGTTTGAATTGAAAGGCATCAACACACATACTGTTGTTTTTTAGGCTTTGCCGTTTTCCCTTTAGGAGGCGCTGGGCTGGGCGTTTCTGCTCGTAGGTGGCGCTGTTGCGCATTCGATTTCGTTTCAGTCCGGTTTCCCTCCATGGTTTCTCCTCGCCGACTAACTTAGCGTCGGCTCAGTTCATTACACACGGCTACCCCCCACCCCCCCTATATTCTCCCTTCGCCGTCAGGGCATCGCTCTACGTTTTGGACTGAAGGACCCTCTTAAGGAAAAACAAAAAAGCCCCGGCGAGAAAAGTTTCACCTCCGGCGGGCATCATGTATATGGAAAACAGGATCCACTTGGAGCTAAGAAACAAGACACCGTCTGAAGTGAGTCGTGCTTTTTTTTTTTTTTTTTTTTTTTATAAAAGCAAAGCCATTTAGTTTTCTCTTGGGCTAGCCACGTTAGCTTAGCTCGCTACTCCCCCCCCTCCTCAGTTGAATTTGCTTTCGAGTATGGTTTAACGTTAAGGACACCGCGCTGTCGTCTTGTCGATGGAAGCGGAGCCTCTAGCCGGGAGACGAGGGGGGCAACGCGGCGTTCGCTCGCTACTTTGAGAGGGCAATTCATCCGCTCGCTTCGGCGTTATTGCGGTGCATTAACAGTTTCGCAGCCGCCACCCTCCTCGTGTGTCCGGCGGTCCAGCTCGAAAGCCACCCCAAGCCCCGACCCTACAACGAGAACGCTCTTTCTGTGGATATTTGCAGGAAATGTACTGCTCCACGCTTACTGCATTTCGGTGTTCTCGCAGTGGGGCTTTCTCCCGACGTTGGTAGCCATGTTTGCTGCTACTTAGCATGGCGTGTAACAGCCCTCGTTTTAAAAGAAAATACACATTTAACTACTTAGGTTTACTCCTAACGCAAATAGAATTAAAGCGTTAGAAACGTTTTATATATATATACAAATATAAAACCCCCAGCCATTTCCGCTTGGTGTCACGTCTTTATAACTAGGTTAACGCTAATAGCCACACTCGGTATGTGGATAACAAAAAACTGACACTTTGCACCTTGCAAAGCCCAAATACATAACATATGCACATTTAACTCGTTTGTTTCCGTACGGTTCATATCCAATAATCAACTCGGGAGTCTTTACGTATTTAGCGTGTTGGGAAGATGTTACAAGTTGGAATGGGAGTGTTACAAAACTCAACTAAATAAGTCACCGCGCACCACAAAATGACTAACTTTGTTCGTACTCTTATAAACGTTATTTATTGGCCACAACGTTCGTTTTAAAAAATATATTTTTCAATTTAAACTGCAGCCTCCCAACTTGCAGTCTTCCCGCCATATTAGCAGATCCGCCATAGTGGTGGCAGCCCTACAAAAACGCATGGCGTCATTAAATCCCCGATACAACTAAACACACATCCCTACAACTACAAACGGAACTGTTGACAAAATCGACATCATATTTTCGAAACGCTTGTGTTCTTGCGCGGAGGCTTTATTAACCCGAAAGTCAAGCCTTCCTTCGGGTTGACACAACCGAGCGGCGCCATGCGTGGGCACACAAAAACTCGACGCCCGCTGTTTGTCCTCGGGACCCCCCCACCACCCTAAAAAACGTCGACAAAATGTATTATTATTATTTTAAAAAAAAAAGCAGCTGTGATAACGCATCGGTCTCCACAATGTCTATTTAGCAACGCCTGTCGCTGTTTGGGGGGGGGGGCTAAGGCTCGCAGCTGCATACTGTTTGTCCATAGGTCGCCATGTTGCCATTCTGTCGTTTTTGAAGGTCTGGAAGAATGAGAGTCTCCATCTTTGATTTTTTTGTGGGGGTGGGGAGGCTAGATTTCCGTTCGCCGTATTTTCCCTCTTCAGAACACATTTACAACAAAATAGTCGTCGAAACAAAATCACGGGCGCCTTTCGCTCGACGACGAGGAATATTCCGTTTTCTCCACCGAACGCAAACAAAACGTGAAACCGTTGCACTGAAAAAGGGTGTATTGGCAATCCTGCCCGTTGCTGCGGCGTGGGCTAATGGCGGCCGCGCACACTTCTCGTCTACTGCACGGCTGCGTTTAAAAGAGGCAATGGTTGCTAGCTTGTAGCTTAGCTGGCCTTAAAAAAAAAAAAAAAAAAAAAAAAAAAAAAAAAAAGCAATTGTCACACAAACTATGCGAACACGCCAATCTGGACTCAACCGGGCTGACAATTCTATACAACGACGCTGGACGTAACGAGTCTTTTTAAAATGGAACTGGCCTCCTTTTTTGTGTGTTTTACTCTTGAGAAATCCAAACTTTTTTTCTAGTCCTGCAAACGTGTTTGCTGCCAGCGCAAGCAGTTTTTAGCTTAGCCGAACTAACTCCACCTCATACTGGCCCCCAGTTTTTTAATACTAAGGATGACTTTTAATAATGTATTAGGTTCTATAGATATTTTATCAACTAATTCCCATTTTATAAAGTTTGGTTGTCACTGATTGTCAGTTCTTAAAATTTCAGAGAGGACATGAATCCCTACATTTTCGGAAAGAATAGAACTTCTACGAGTCTGTGATATCCTCAGAAACTCTATGACCCCCCCCCCAAAAGTCGCTAACATTTCAGAAAGTACGACTCTTAGCTAGTCCCCACATTTTCAGCGTTATCTCAAATCTCAAGTACATACCATTTCAGAGAGTACATGGCTCTCCCAGAGTCCCTAAATTTTCAGAAAGTATGTGAGTCCCGTGGAGTCTGAAAAATTTCAAAAGTATAGGTATGTTTAAACACAATACAAAAACATGTAAAAGAATATATTGCGAAAGAGCAAGAGCATCAGATAACATGCAAATATTGTTCAGACAGTATAAAACAAGTAGTAACTGTTGTAAAGCTGACAAAAAAAAAAGAACATCTCCGATATAGCGGGACCCGAAGCATTAACTGCAATATAGGAGGGGATTAATGTATAACACCTTTGGGGTCCCTACCTTTTCAGAAAATACACAACGCTTTGAGTCCTTAAAATTTCAAAAACTATACAAATCCTGTCATGTCAGAACTGTGTTAATATTAAGTTATGGACATCTTTGAATGTGTTTTCCATATTTCAGCAATGTCAAGATGTTTGTTAGTTAGTTAGAGAGTTCCACAATACATTTACAATCTACATTACTGCCCACAACATGGGGGTACACCGGAGAGTGGTTCACACATCCACCTCACAGTTCTGAGGTCGTGAGTTTGAATCCCGGCTCCGGCCTCCTTGTGCCTAGTTTGCATGTTCTCCCGTGGGATTTCTCCGATCTACATTGCAAAAATATGCATGTTAGGTTAATTGAAGACTAAATTCTCCTTAGGTGCGAGTGTGTATGCCTGCGATTGACTTGCAACCAGTCCAGGGTGTATCCCGCCTCTCCCCAGAGCTGGGATGGACTCCAGCCCACCCTTGACCATAGTGAGGATGAGTGGTAGAGAAAACGGATGCATGAATGGATGGCCACAACATTAGCCGCACCTACTTGGTCTGATGAGATCAAGTACAAGAACCATGACAAAAAGAAAGTCTCAGTTTTGGGTTATTTATTCAACAATAATAAATGTCTTGTTTTCCCTACTGCAGGTACGAGAACTCGTCCTCGACAACTGCCAAACGGTCCACGGAAATACCGAAGGCCTCACAGATGAGTTTGTCAACCTGGTTTTCCTCAGTTTGATAAATGTCGGCTTATCATCGATCTCCAATATACCCAGACTAGAAAAACTCAAAAAGGTAAGGCAGTCGGACACTCACCGTATGCAGAGAAGCCGCAGAGACTTAACATCTCTTTTCTCTCAGCTGGAGTTGAGCGACAACAAAATCAGCGGCGGCCTGGAGGTCTTAGCGGAGCAACTCCCCAACCTCACACATCTACATCTGAGCGGCAACAATTTGAAAGAGATCAGCACGTTGGAACCACTGGTATGTCCAAAATTGTTCAACACTAACATCTTTTACGACTACTACTAAGTCCAACACACTCATTTGATGCTGGTTGACTGTCCATTTTTTTCCTAATTGAAAGCAATGGAAATAATCTATTTCAATCTGCAGACTGTTACCGTCATAAAACATTTTACTTGTCATAAAATAGGCTCTCTTGGAGACGATCCCAGGTGACCCTGGGTAAAAAGCGGAGTACACTATCAATGAATTAATGCCATGAAAAAGAAATGCATGTTACATACACATAACAGTTGGATTAGGCGTAAATTGATAAGTCACGCCTGGAGGGTGAGGCATAAGGATGACGAAATAGAAAAGCGTTACTGTCTCGTACGTCACAACAGTGCTAACCCAATACTCCACATATCAAAATAACGATATGAACAATAGAGGGTCACTTGTGCAGTAGACGTTTTTGTATAGCACTACGATGTATACAATGAGAATAACTTATTTACTCCTGGGATTGGCTCACACACCAGAAAGGGCGCAAACTACTTAATTGCACATTCATGACCATAAAACGCAGCAAGTCGAGACCCCCTGTAATCATGTCTTGAGGCAAAACGGAGTACAGAGAACCCGTGCACGTTTGCAGTTCGGCATTCACAAATTTGTCTATTCGTGGATTTCTGGGGACTACCTGTCCTTTGTTATTTGCTTGAAAGACTCACCTATTTGGTGTTTTTGTGCTCAGGCCAAAGCCATTTCTAATATAGTCTTGCTGCCATCTTGTAGCATCTTGGTGCCATCAAACTATGTTGACGTTTGGGGAGGAGCTTCATTTAGTCAGGCCACAGCCTTGTCTAAGAAAAAAAGTACCTTTCAGCCATCTAGTGGCATCGACAGACAATTACGTTTTCGGGTGCGTGTCAGTTAATTACAGATCTTCGGGGCAGGGCTCAGTCAGTATCACCCTCGTGAATAGCGGAGGTTCACCGTACACTTTATGAATTAATGTCACTAAAAGGCAATTATGTCAATAAACAATGAGCAGTTGCATGGTTGCTTGAAATATTTTTTGTAATTTATCCAGTAATTTCTGGAATTTTGCCATTAGGCTAACGCTGCGTAAAATATGGTCCTGCGGTCAAATCCTTAGCTTAGCATCAGCTGACGCACCTTACTGCCACGCTTCCCAAGCAGTATGACTTTTTTGTGTGTATACCTTTTCACATGAACAAGGGTTACATATTGGGTAAAGGACAAGAATTTTAACTTCCTCACACTCTACCGTCCACTCTGTTAACTAGTACAATCCAGCTCGGCAAATTAGATTCTTTTGGCATTACGTCAAACTTTTTTACTCACTTCAAACGTCACCAATGTCAATTTCAGTGCAGCACGTGGGAAAAAAACTAGCACAGTGCAAATGCTTCGTTTTATTCAATTTATTCCTATTCGCACAAAATATAAGGCTATTTTTTTGCATCTTGTTCCCTTACTGGAACACTTGTGCACCAAATTGTAACTGTGTCTCCTTGAACCCACAGAAAAAGCTGAAACACCTGAAAAGTTTGGACCTGTTCAAGTGCAAAGTGACCTTCATGAGCGACTACAAGGACAGCGTGTTCAAACTGCTGCCCCAGCTTACCTACCTGGACGGCTTTGACTGCAAGGACAAGGAGACTTCCGATTCCGACGTAGAGGTGGACGGAGACGGCGTGGATGACGACGACGACGAAGGTATGTGGGAAGTGGCTGTAGTCTACAATTTACCTTTTCATCACTTTTATAGACAATAGGCGCCAGGGTACTTTGAAAAGAGATTGACTACAGCTGACCTGAACTGAAACGGTGTCAAAAATTTGTTCGGGGTCTCACCGCCAGACATACCCTAAAAAGTTCAGTTGTTTATTTATTTATATATTTCTTTCTTTTTTCTTTTTTTTTTCATGCAGCGGAACCTGAGGCTGAGGAGGATAAATCGAGTGGTTGTCTTAAATACAACACCAATTTCAATGAAGTTGAGATGTTGTGTTAAACATAAATAAAAACAGAATACAATGATTTGCAAATCATGTTCAACCTATCTTTAATTGCAAGGAATTTAGGGATTTCATCATCTATTTCTGGAGAAATCACTGCATGTAAGCGGGAAGGCCGAAAACCAACATTGAATGCCCGTGACCTTCAATCCCTCAGGCGGCACTGCATCAAAAGCCGACAATGTGGAAAAAGATATCACCACATGGCCTCAGGAACACTTCAGAAAACCAATGTCAGTAAATAGAGTTCGGCGCTACATCCGTAAGTGCAACTCTGGGGCCGAGCTCATCTAAGATGGACTGATGCAAAGTGGAAAAGTGTTCTGTGGTCCGACGAGTCCACATTTCAAATTGTTTTTGGAAATTGTGGACGTCGTGTCCTCCGGGCCAAAGAGGAAAAGAACCGTCCGGACTGTTATGGACGCAAAGTTCAAAAGCCAGCATCTGTGATGGTATGGGGCTGTGTTAGTGCCAATGGCATGGTTAACTTACACTTCTGTGAAGACACCATTAATGCTGAAAGGTACATACAGGTTTTGGAGAAACATATGCTGCCATCCAAGCAGCGTCTTTTTCATGGACGCCCCTGCTTATTTCAGCAAGACAATGCCAAACCACATTCTGCACGTGTTACAACAGTGTGGCTTTGTAGTAAAAGAGTGCGGGTATTAGACAGGCCTGCCTGTCTCCCATTGAAAATGTGTGGCGCATTATGAAGCGTAAAATACGACAACGGAGACCCCGGACTGTTAAACAGCTGAAGCTGTACATCAAGCAAGAATGGGAAAAAGAATTCCACCTACAAAACGTCAACAATTATTGTCCTCAGTTCCCAAACGTTTATTGAATGTTGTTAAAAGAAAAGATGATGTAACACAGTGGTAAACATGAATCTGTCCCAGCTTTTTTGGAACATGTTGCGGCTATAAAATTCTAATTTAATGATTATTTGCTAAAAACAATAAAGTTTTATCAGTTTGAACATTAAATATCTTGTCTTTGTAGTGTGTTCAATTAAATATTGGTTGAACGTGATTTGCAAATCATTGTATTCTGTTTTTATTTGTTTAACACAACGTCCCGACTTCATGGAATTGGGGTTGTAGTTGTACAGAGATGATGGCAAGACATACAGTAGTTGCCACTTCTATTTATGCCATACTCTTAGTACCAACATATGCAGTTCAAGGGTTGAAGTCCACCCTCATAATTGAAAATACAATTCATGTTAGCAGTAAAAAAAAAAATGTGGGAGGGAGATTATTGTTCAATTATTCAATCAGTAGGAGAATCGATTCTAAAAAGATTCGATAATGACAGGCCTAGAAGCAAACCTCCATCATCAGGTGTGTGGAAGGCATTTTCTAACAGGCGTGTATGAAATGTTTGGCTAACTTGTATTTGAGTGTGTTCGCAAAACACAATGCTAGTGTGTTTAGTGTGTTCAAGCCTGCTAGTAAACGACAGAGTTGGATCCATCTCACCGTCAAAAGAGCGCATCTGTGCTGTTAATCCAAGCAACAGAAAACCAAATTAATTCTCCTTCGCCTGTCCCTAAATGATTGTGTTCACTCTGCCTGAATTTCCACCATGTCTATTTTTGAATCAACTTATCTGTTGAAATTTACATTATAGCCAGCGCTCCGTGTGCCTTCGACGCAATTTACAGTACGCAACGCCTTTTCGACTGACTCTTCACACATTGAAACTGCGACGGTAGAGAAGAAGCCAAAAATCTTCATTTCAGCCATTAACCGTGTTTTTTTTTTTTTTTTTTTCAATCGCTCTGTCTTGGTCAAATGACATGGAAGGGTTTGTGTACTCGGAGAATGCTTGAGCTTTTGCCCCGCGGAAGTACAGATGACCTCTCGTGAAAAGGTGTATACGTAAGGACCTATAAATGCGTTGTACCTTTTGTCCTCCAGAGGACGAGGAAGACGAGGACGATGACCTTGACGAGGAAGATGACGAGGAAGATGACGAGGAAGAGGTTGAGGGAGAAGAGGACGATGAAGAGGTCAGCGGAGAAGATGAGGTAAAGGCCAAAAAGCCGTAATGGCGCCGAGATGATGATCTCCTTGCGACTTAATGCAACAACAACAAAAATCCTCCCTGCTAGGAGGAAGACTATGGACTGGATGGGGAAGTAGATGATGAAGAAGAAGATGAGGAGGAAGAGGATGAAGGTATTAAAAATTAGGCATCGACAACAGTATATGAAGTGAAATTCTGAATGTTTTCAGGAGGGAAAAAATCTGAAATTTCGAGAATAGTCAATGTAAGAAGTCTCAATTAGAGGTGCAACAATGAATTAATCAACAACAAATCGATTATCAAATTAATTGACAACTGCTATGATAAGCAATCGTCCAGAAACACTGTTTAACATACAAATGTCAAAATCCGCAGAATTTCAGCAGCTCAACAGTAAATATTCTCAGATTTCTGTAGTCTTCTCTGAACGCAGACTGATTATCTCTGTTTTTCAACATTTTTGCCTCTTTTCTGACATGTTGCGGACCAAACCAATAACTGAATCATAATTTACCTTTGTGCATTTCTGCACTGTCAATTTGAAATATGTTCCAGGAAAAAGTTGTAACGTTTTCAGAAGTCTTCACAAGAAAAAAGTTAATAAGTAGTGGGATTGGGTTAGCGTTACCGGAAACATTTTGCAATGTTACGAGAGAGCGAAAGGTTGTAATTTTGTGGGAGGGGGGGGGAAGTTTAGTGAGAATAAAGTTGTAATGTTACAGATTAAATATTACAAGAAAATTGGATCGTTACAAAAGAAGTGTTTTGGGGGGAGAACAGATTAGAAAGAAAGAGTTGTAATGTTCTAAAAAAAAAGAATTTGCAAGTGTTAAGTGAACCACTGTTAAATGCTACTCACAGTAAAACGGTCGACTTTTGATGAGCGACAACAACGTCGTAGCGAGCTAGCTCTACCCGAAAAAGTTGATTTCTGAATTGTACAACTTCTGCCGCAATCAAATTTTAAGGTTTTATTGCAATAGGTATTGAACTTGATTGTACCATTTAGCGCAGCATTGCTGTCCTGGCGTTTATTCAGTTCTTTTGACGCGTAATACCTTGATATTGTCCACAGACTTCAAACGCACCAATGAAAAAGTGTTTTTAATTTGCCACAATTTTGATGCGTCGCCATTGGTTGCACTTCTGCCTTTTATGTTGCTGACGTTGCTTATAGATGCCAGAAGATGGCAGCAAGACGCTCTTCTATTAGACAAGGCTATGGCCTGACTAAATGACACTTCAACATAGTTCCTTGGCACCCAGATGCCACAAGATGGCCCTCAAAAAGTTTTGAAATATATATTTTGTGACACCAGTCCTGGAACTTAACTGACATTTTTGGTGACATTTATGTTTGGTGGTGTGCCATGACATTTTCCAAATGTAAAATATGTGCCTTGCTTTATAAAGTTTTCGAAAACTGGTTTCAAGCGACGGGTGCGGCCAGAGTCGAACCAGTGTTCATGCTGATGTTTTTTCCCTTATTTCAGACACGGCAACTGGCAAAGGTGAGAAGAGAAAGCGAGACCCAGACGACGAAGACGAGGACGACGACGAAGACGACGACGACGACGACGACTAGAAAGCAAGAGGAGCGAATTTAGCGACTTCCTCCCCCCTCCTAGCAACCCGAACGTCCGACTTCCTCCAACTTGCAACCCCCCACCCCCCCTTCTCCCCTTGCACCCTCCCCCATGCTCCAAGCTCTTTTTCTGGGCCAAGACTGTACTGGATGGGTGGTTCGTGTGGACCAACCGCCACCAGCAACCCCCCCTCCCACCAAACAACTTTTTTTTACCTACCACCCCTTCCGCCTCTCCTCCATGGACCTGAGAGCCCCCCAACAGCCCTGGGGTTCTCAGGCAGCCTTGCCACTCAGCATTCCACAATTTCACTGTCAATCCCGCGTTATGTATCCCGTGTGAGGACTTTGGGACTGGTCTAGTTTTTGGGTCTGTGCTTTTAATATTTTGTTGACTGAAATTTTTTTTTGTTTTTTTTGTTGGCTTTATTATTTCTCTTTCTTTTTGTGTTGTTTCCTTTCGCCCCCTCAACTACCACCCTCCCAATAAAATTATTGCTATAGCAGCTGTGCAGCCAGTGAGCCATGCAGTTTTTGATTATTGGCATGGGCACTTGTTGCACAAGTCATGGTTGTAGCGACATTTTTACTTTCTGTATGACAAGACAACAACTTTGTAAATAAAATGTTAACATTTTGTGCTTCCCTGGTGTCCCAAATGTATTACGTAGGGCTAGAACTAGGGCTGTCACTATCGAATCGTTTTAGAATCGATTCTCCTATTGATCATTATCGAATAATAATCGGTAATCTCGCCCTCCTCACTCTTACTAAAGTGTTTTTTTTTTTACTGCTAACAAGCATTTTATTTTCATGTATGAAGGATTGACTTAAATCCTTTATTTGCATGTTGGTACTGAGTGCATGGTATAAATGTGGTGTTCAGAATTTGAGAGAGCTAAATGCTAAACAGTTAATCGCGATGCGCATTAGTGCACTAGCGATGACCATTTTAGGTAAAAAACAACAAAAACAAACTACCATTCAGCTCACTCGTACGCATCTTGTTATATGTACATTACACATCTAAGTGTCTTAAAAATCACAGATGCTCCTTTGTTGTTGTTTTAAAAAGTTAATCATTGGCCCAACACTGCGTCCGTCTGCAATAAATGTACATCTGAAACATGGGTTCCCGGCGAAGCTCCGACAGAAATTGTGTCGACGTATTTTTGAAATCGACTTAGCAGAGTTATTAAACGTTCCCCCCCCCCCCCAGGAACGAGAACCAATGGTATGTTTTTGTTTTTTGGGGGTTCCAACTTGGTAAGTATTTGTCAAGGGCGGGGCCACAGAAATAGTCAACAGTCGAAGCAGTTGAGGCAAAATACAGGAAAAGTCTGAAGTCAAAATTTCAAGACCAAAAAGTAGTTCATAAAAAAAAAGTCTATGATAGAATCGACATATGATTATAATCACAAAATCTTACTAGAATTTTACATTTCTGAATGCTCCAAGTAAAAACAGAAAATTTGACATGAGAATGAACTCAAATTTTGCTGCTTCCCTGGTGTCCTGGATGTATTTTGTAGGAACTAGAAACAATACGGCATTTTGTTGTTGTTCTGTTTTGTGTTTGGTTACAATTTAGTAATCCAAAGGAATATATAATTGATGAAGTAACTCAAAATGGACTGCAATGCTTAGCTGCAACCAGCAGAGGCAGTGTTGCTTCACTCCACGAGTTTGTATCTGAAGAAGAACATTACGTCATCTATGAGAAGTTGAGCTATATCCACGCAGGCCACCTCTGGGCAGCAATATCCTCAATATGGCACTCGCATAGAAACGGGAGTTGAGAACATTTGGAGATAAAAATGTGTTTTGCAAATTGATTGCAATTTTCCCTCATTGAAAAGATGTCCTTATGAGGACCAACTAACCCCCAAATTGATGGAAAAATGTGACGTTACAAGACTATTGTTGTAATCTTTGGAGGGAAAAGAAGTTCAATCCTGTTAAAGAAAAAGTTAGTATTATGAGAATGCACTGAAAAAAAAACGAAAATTACAAGTCTTATTTCACGCTTTTACAAGAAATTGTTTCTCAAACATGTTGACAATTAAAAATACGAGAAAAGGGTAATATTCCACTATTTTGTTATTTTGTTTCATAATACTTTCGTGTTTATGCACGAAATATTGTTTTTCTTCATTTCATGAAACTCCGAATACTGCAAGAATTAACTGGTAATCTCCCCCCCCCAAAAAGTTGGAATAACAAATCGGTACTTTACGAAAATAATTTATCCACTTGTCAAAATTCAGCTTTTATTCTTACAGGATTCAGTCAGGACCTTATTTTTGACTTTCTGCTGGGAAAAAAAGAAGAAAAGCTATTTAACAAGAAAAAAAGGTTTTGTTGTTTTATTTTTTGACGTTTAAGATGTTTTGTTGTTGTTTTTAAACGAGCTTTACAACACCCTTTCCATTACACCTTTATCACTAAGTATGTGTCTCAATGATTTGGCGTCCATTTTAACAGGTGGTGTTGGGGAAAGAAAATCAAATACATCGTACGAAAGGATGACAAAGACAAAACTGGTCTGACGGAAAGAAGGTATGAAAGACTTGTACAACTGGCCTGAGGGACTTGACGAGATGCTTCTGGAAGCACTCGTGTGCATTTCACTCACATACTCACACACATCTACTGTATTTGTCTGTCTCTCTCTATTATGTAACAATCTGGGTGATTTTTTAATTTTTTTATTTTTTTTATTCCAGGGCTCCCACAGCGGATGCAAGGCCAAGCTGAGTTTTAGGCCAGAAAAACAAATTCATGTATGAGGGGTAGGGGTCTTAAAATTCAGAAAATAAACTCAAGACACTTTGAGGATAAATGTGTGATTTACAAGAAAACAAGCAATACATTCAAGGAAATATTTCAGAGAAAAAAAAACATGCAATATTGTGAGAAAAAATATAACATTTTACTCATCTTTTTAAATTTACCAGATAAAATTCTGATAACTATAAGTGAGAATTTTACACATTGAGAATTAACTTTAAATGTCAATTTTAAAAATTACATTTTCAACAGAAGTCATAATATTATGAGAATAAGTTCCAAAGTTTATGATATAAAGCTGCAAAACAGCGAAAATCTGTTTTTGATTTAAAAAAACAAAAATCTAACGAATAAAATTCATGTCAACAATAAGGCATTTTGATATACAAGTGTGACACTTGATTCCTGCTTTGATGAAACGTCAAAGCCAAGTGAACAAGCAGGGCTCATTGGCGGCTTTTAAATATATTTCTATTTATTTTCACAGTAAAGAAACACGACAGCTTTCATCCAAAACACGTTGTGCGCTTACATTTAGCACCTCGACTTCCGGATTTCAACAAACGAACGCTGGACGAGAGCCGAAGATGGACGCGCACATTTGGTCTCCGTGTGGAGAAAAGTCCGTGATCAAAAGAGTGGATTGAAAAAGTCAAATCATCTTTCAAAAAGAAACATGATGGAAGCACAGCATTGTCAATGGTTTTGCTCATTCTCTGTCACCTCCTATCTGTACACTGAAACGAAGAAAAATAACCCCAAGCGAAAAGTTGTGGCAATATTTTTCTTGGTATATTACAACTTTTGCAATGGCAACATTTTTAATATTACACGAAAAAAGTACTTAATATTATGAGAACCAACTCAAAATTTAAAAAGATTTCTCTTGAATTTATGAGGAAAGAAAATGTATATTTTGGCAATCATTTTATTATAATTCTTTTTTAATTTTCAAGAAAACACTAAGAACAGTATGAGAACAAACACAATTTTTAACCAGACATTTAACCAGAAAAATAATTCCCAACTTTATGGGAGAGAAATGTTTAATTATTACTGAATACTCTTTAAAAAAAAAAAAAAAAAAAAAGTAAGCAAAAAAATATTTCATTAAATATGAGAATTAACTCATAGTTTGAGTTCATAAACATGCAATTTTACACAAATATTTAGTTTTTACTATAAATCTTGTGAGAATGCACTCAAAATTTTACCCCCCAAAATTACAATTTAGGAGGACTAGTCAAATTATAAGAAGTCCAAATTTAATGAGAAAAGTTGTAATATTGCTAGAGTGAATATGCAATATTAGCAGAATAAACTTATTAACTAACTTATGGGGAAAAATGAAGACTATGACAAGAATGATTTCATAAACTTACTAAAATTACGAGAAAAAAGTACAAATATGACGTGAACAAATTTAAAATCTTAAGAAAATTCAACAAAAAAGTTGTATCATATGGAAAACAAAACTTTTGCAATCTTACATTTTTAAACTTCAAGGGAAAAAAGGAAATTATTTTCCATATTACTTTTTATTCTCTTACTATTCTGAGCTTAATTTCTTTTGAGGAAAAAAAGTATATTCTCATAATATTCTGACTATCTCATAAATTAAGTTTTTCCCCCCCAGCTTTATTCTTAAACTCTTGTGGGGGGGGATAATTACGAGATATATGAGATTTATTTATGTAAAAAAAAAAGTGTGAATATTACAAGAATTTAAACTTTTATGAGGATAGATATAATCCAAATGTGGACAATATAATGCACATTTTAAATATTGTCATATCAGAGAATTTATTTTCACAAGAATAGTTTTGGATTTTTCCAATTACTCATCAAAATTACAAGCTTAGGCTTTGAAATAGTCCACGTTTATTTTTAGAAACTTCACAACTTTTTGCATGCAAATTCTTTAAAAAAATTTTTTTTCCCAGTGTACTTTTTGGAACATTGAAGTCAACAAATAAAATGTTTTTGGGTACAATCACGCATTTTATTTATTTATTTTTTTTTTTAAAGCAGAAAGCATTCCATCATTTTTTTTCCTGCCTTTCCGCTCATAAAAATCATTACAAAAACAAACAAAAAAAAAAGCTTAAAAAGTTGCATAGCTGCGATACAAAATAAATGTGTGCAAAGTTCTTAAAAGCGTATGGGTAAGAATCACTGAGTGTATTTACATCAACAATATGTGCACCTCGTGTGTGTGTGTGTGTGTGAGTCGGCTACAGGAAGAGTGTGGTTGTATTTGGAAAAAAAAAAGATGCCGCTAAAAGTGTTAAAGTGAGTTCTGCTGAGAGTTTTTCATGTTGTTGATCTCCAGCTCCAGCTGCTTGATGTGCACGTCCCTCTGGTGGAGCTTCTCCACCAGCCGCCGGATCTCGTCCTGCTGCTTGTGGAACTTCACGCGAAGCTGCAGACCACATCAACATCGGGGGGGATTACGTCGCGTTCCAGGGGACGTGCCGCGGTACCTCGACAGACGAGTAGCCATTGACCGATATGTTGTTTTTCAGGGCCGATGCCGATTATCGGTAGTCGAAGAGGCCGATAACCGATATTTGGAGCCGATATTCAGTTGCAGTAAAAAATCAAAAGTAAAGATATTGGTGTTAAATGTTTGAATAATACCAACTCCAACACTTTGTTTAAATACTTTTATGAATATACTTATTAAACTTTTTTTTTTTTTTTTTTTTTTTTTTAAATGTTAGGCAATAGACATCTTTGTTTAAGAATTCTAAGAAAAAGTGCAGGGAGCTCCCAAAGTTAAATGAAAACCTAAAAGAAATAAATAGGTCCCTAAAGTTTTCCAAAATGTCAATATAACCAAAAGATTATTCTTTAAAGTTCAAACAACACAAAAGGTGCAGGGAATTCCCAGGGTCAACATGCTGCTGACATGCTCTTAGAAAGTTAACAGAGAATTCCAAAAAATAAATAAATAAAGGCTGATGCCGATATGCGTCAAAATTACAGATCGACCGATTATGGGGAAGCCCGATCATCGGTACCGATATTTGGAATTTTGACATATATCGGCAACTGTATTTTATTGTATTGATTGATTTAAATCTGACGTGCCGCTATCAAGAAATTAATTTCAAACTGGGTTATTTCGGCTCAGATGCAGCCACGCCTCTCTCTCTCTCTCTCTCTCTCTCTCTCTCCTGCCATTTCTGTCCCCAACATGTATCCACCCACGGCGCCATCTGATTGGTTAAGCAGCCGCAGCACGGAGCCCATCTGAAGCCCTGGCTCGAAACACTCAGCAGAAGAGTGTGCGTTTACATGAAAAACTCTACAGCTCACGACTACCACAATAATGTAACGTTAAGGGAGGCGTAAACACAAGCGGCAGCTCTGCTAGCTCCGAGTACCTCCGACATTGCCGCGAATCACCTGAAATGTTGGTTTTGATGACATCGATGTGGAAACAGTCAGTGATTGTAGAAGCCTGTGTGTGTGTGTGTGTGATTGTGAGAGAGGAAGCAATTCAATTCAAGTTTGTTTTGTTGAAGTACGCTGAGATGAAGGCCGACTAGTTTTTAGCGTAACGTTAGCTCACCGGTCCTGCTTTAAATGCTGAGCAGACTCAACGGGGAGATTGTGTGTGATGTTGAGAATAACATGAGTTGCGTGAAAGACATTCAAAACTCTACAACTCGCGACTACTAACGATGCTTTGCGCTTTCTGATCCAATGATCTGAAAATTCAAGTGAAGATGAGATTCTACGGGCTATTTAGTGTTTAACAGTTGCTTTAATCTCTTGCAACAAGGCTGCTGATAAAATGGATCTAGAAATAGTGACAGTAGGAAGAAGTCTATATGTGAGAGAGTAAAATTCAGTGATTTATCTGAACAAAATGGTGGGACATTGTAAATACTGCGTGAGCTCATTAAAGCCCTAAAGGCGGTTTGTGTTCAGTCGGGAGTTTTATTGCACACGGCAACTATTATGCTTTTTATGTAGCTTTTGTCATATTAATCGTTAATAATCTAGCAGCATAGTTTTCAATGACAGGGTCCCTGTTATTGCATGTTCAAATATAACATTGAATAATGAAGTCAACTTCAGGCTACTCAAATGCTGTAATAAATTAAGCACGGTGAGTTGAGCATATGTCAGCATGTTTAACACTTTCCAAATATCGGTTATCGGCCTTCTTAACTACTAATTATCGGTATCAGTCCTGAAAAACCCATATCGATCGATCGCTAGTCAAAATACCGAATATTGGTGCCGATCATCGGTCCAGCTTGAGTTCCGAGCACTTAGATGGTGGCAGCAATTTCATTTTGGAAGATAGTGAACAATTCCTCAAAAAGGGCCCAAGTGTGCTTGCTTCAAACTGTATACTGCCACTTCCAGTTTAAGTTTACTTTAAAACTAAACATAAAACAAATATAATTGTGCATTGTATATTTAACCAAAACCACATAAGTTTAACTTACAAAAGTCTGTTAGCTAAATGCTAACACATAATGACCACATAATAGGAAACTCTAAAGATGAGCTAACAAAATTAGCATGAATATTTGGGGGGCTGGAACGGATTAAAGCCATTTATTTTGATGAGGAAAGATGATTTGAGAAGTGTTTTGAGTTACGAACGTGGTCACGGAACAAATTGAACTCATAAGTCAAGGGACCACTGTAGTTGGGGAAAAAATATTTTAGCATAGTAAAACAAAACCAGATGTCATGGAAGTAAAGTGGCAAAAAATGCCCACATTTTTGGGAGAATCACAATTTTGTAAAAAAACAAACAAAAATCATCATTAATATCTAAATCACTAAAGATAAAAATCCCCTCCAGCGGTAAAACTTGAAATGAATCTCCTGCAAAATGACAACAGTGGAGTTAGCCCATTCTCGAGCCCAGTGGCTCTATTGTCAATCAAACTCCGCGCCCATGTGACATCACCCGAAGAAAAAGAGTTTATCGCTACCTCATTTTCAGTCTTGGGCGGCGAGCAGAGCAGGAAGTCTTGTCCGTTGCTAACCGCCGTCCTGCCGTCCTCGGCCACGCCGTTGTTGTCTGTCTTGCCGCCGCCGCAGTCTTTGGCCATCGGCCGCTCCCTGATGTACGCCCGACTGCGAGGCCGGCCCGGACCCTTGAGGGACTCGCCGTCCGATTGGCCCACCGGATGGCCGGGCTTCAGCGACATCAGCACCGGGCCTGCACACCGGACGGGAGGAATTGAGGAACATTTTGGATTCGGGTATGATGACATTCAGTCACGTGCTATTTGTGCCACACGCAAAGTTGCAAAAATTGACAAAATTAAAAATGTTGAGAGAAAATGTTTTTAATATTAGCAGAAAAAAATTACAAAAATAATTTCTAATACCTGCAAAACGTCATGAATATAAACACATTTCTACAATTACAAAAAGTCAGTTTGTTATGAGTCCGAATCAATATATTAATAAATAGCAGAAAAAAGTTGAAATATTTGAAGAGGAAAAAAAAAACCACAAAATTTGAAAAGAAAAAAAAAATGCTACAAGAATAAACTTACTCGTAATAAAACCAGAAAAAAGAATGAAGAATGAAGCCTAAATAAGAGCGATTATGAAAACAAGACATTTACAAATGAAAAAAAGCGACTATTATATAAATAAACAACATTTTACAAGTACCCCCAAAAATATTACCAGAAACATATAGGAATATTGCGAGAATACACTAAAATGTTTACAAGAAAAAGCAATAATTTACAAGACAAAAGTCAGCATTTCTGAAAGAAAATTGTAATATTACCAGAAATAGAAAAGATGAAAAAGAAAAAAATTGAAAAAGTCAGAAATATTACGAGAATAAAATCACATTTTTACCAGAAAAAAGTTGTAATTTTACAAGAAACTCATATGAGGAAAACAAAAATGTACTTTACAAAATTTACAAGATACTTTAAAATGTTACCAGAAAAAAAGGAAATATTACGATAAGAAACTCCAAATGTTATGGGCAATTTAAAAATGAAGTATTATCAGTAAAAAACAATGCGAGAATAAACAAAGTTTGAGAAGAAAATTATTGTTTAAAAAAACAAAACCCTAAAAACGTCCCATCTTAAAAGAACTAACTTTACAGAAAAATACTGTAAAATGATGAGAAAAAATGTGTATTATCAGAAAGAAAGTTAATATCTCAGTATAAACAGAATTTAAGAAGAAAAAAACATTGTAACATTTTCCAGCTCAAAATTTGAGAAGAAAATGTACTGTAAAACTATGACAATAAAAATGTGCAGTATCAGAAAAAAAGCTACAAATTTACAATAAACCCAAAATTTTAGAAGAAAAAAAAAAATCATTAAAATGACTAGAATTTATTTTAATAATTTCACGAGAATAAAAAAAAAAGTAACATGAGAAAAATGTACAACATTACCAATATTTTTTTTTTACAAGAAGAAAACAAAACAATTCACGAGGCACGATATTGTAATATTATGAAAGAGTCATACAATATGGGCCTAAAAAGAATTCCTAAAATGACTGTGACCTCTGTCGATGCCGCTGAGCCACTCGTCCGCAGTCAAGGCAGCCTTGTTGCCCGCCGTCATCGGATAGATGTCCTCCTGGTACGACTCCGACTGTATGCGAGAAAATATAACGCCACTTACAAAAATGTTTGCTTGTAGTGAGACGGCCAAGCCCTCTTTATTTACCCTGCGAGGTACGATCATGGACAGAGGCTCAATCAGAGTCTTGATGGTCACCAGTTTGTAGAACCGAAACACTTCGCATGAACTCACGTCCAGACCTCTCTTTGGCATCACACCTGACAACAGGAAATGAAAGTTAGTATTATTGTTATTATTTTTCTCGTGAAATTATCAGCGCATGGGTCTGTGTCCTGGCTGCTCAGTACAATATAGTCAACACTAGCTTCAGAATAGTAATAACAATAATAATAGGGCAAATGCCTGTTTTTGACGTAAAAGTCGACAACCATAATAATATTACTGCGTTTATTTAAATTTTAAAAAAAGATTGTAAATGTATAAGAATGAAGTGGGAATATGAAGAGAAATTTTTTTTTTTTGTAAGAATACATTCAGAATATTTTGTTATTATTTAAAAATAAGACAAGAAAAAATATGGTAAAAAAAAGGGTGAACATTACAAGAATTATCTCAAACTATTTTAGAGATTTCTTTATAACTCCATGCAAAAAGTCAAAATCTTACAAGAATAAGAATTTTTTAGATTATAATTTACGAGAATGAACTCAAAACGTTACAAGAAAAAAAGACGGAACATTACCAGACTGAACATAAATTCCATATTTCATCGCAGCATTACCAGAAAGAAGTCAAAATTTAAGTATTTCAAGAACGGACCCAAAATGCTGCAAGAAAAAAAGTCAGAATATTACGCTAATCAACTTTACAAGAAAAATCCTTATATTATCTGAGAAAAAAAATAAAAAGGCAATTACAAAAAGACACAAACTTTAATGGATTCAAAAATGTTATTACTCCAAAAATGTAATAATCCAAGAATAAAAATACTAAACATTATCATTAAAAAAAAAACTTAAACATGTACAAAAAGAAACTACAAATTGTACAAGAATAAATATCTTAATGTTGCTTGAAAATAATTCAGAATATTACAAGAATAAACAAAAAATGTCACGGTCAAAAAATCTTAACATAAAAAATTTTATTTCACAAGAATAAAAACCTTAATACTATCAGAAAGAAAAGCTGGCATTAACTCAAAATCTTACGGGAAAAAGTCACGACAATGAATCCAAACTATTGGGAGGAAAACAAATTCTGATTATTACAATAACAACAAATAAATACAAAATACAACAAAAATCATATCAGAATAAGGTTGGAGTGATGCGTCATTTCCAAAATGTTGATCTGCTTTGAATATCCAAACACTGCTGGCTATTTGCACAGCATATTTACCTGCAGGTGCATTGGAGTCGATATAGCAGGCATATATATCTTCAATGGTGTTCAGACAACAGGAGGGCGGTGTGTTCCTTACCCATCCCTTTCTGAGGTAAACTGGAGCGGTACTCCGTCAGGTAGTGGATGTACGGCTTTTCCGAGGTGATCTCATAGTACCTGATGTTCCCGTCCCCCTGAAGGAGACACGAGTGCCTCTTAGCCAACTCAAAGTGTTTGCTTATACAGCGGTACCTTGACTTACTAGTACCCCAATTTACGACTTTTTCGCGTGATGAGCCGTCGCGCGATTGATTTGTTGTTGGTTTGTGTTGCGAGCAAAAATTCGGCATATGAGTGAGCTTCTGGAACGCCACCGCTAGAGGCCGGCAGTGGACTTCACAACAAAGTGTAACATGACAGGTAAACGTTATCTTGTATTTAAAAATAAAAAGGTTGAGTGTGCTTGCTTCAAGTTGTTTTTTGCCACACCTGGTTGAAGTTTACTTTAGAACTCAACAAGGAGGCGCTTCGAGGTCATATTTGGAAAAATATGTCACGTTTCAGACTAGGGCAGAGCGGCACATGACCAGACAGAGACAATCATAAGCTTCAGCTTTAGAAGAAGGAAGTGACAAAAAAAAAAAAAAGAAAAATCACAGCTTTTGTGGCTATTTTTCAAATGGTACTCAAGTTGTAATCATGGAAATTTCCAAAAGCAACTGAAATATAATTACTCATTTTCTTCCAGTAATGTGATGGATTACAATTAGATACAATTTGTAATTAAATTACATATTCTCGTTCCATGTAATGAGTTACTCCCATCACTGGTTTAGTTAACTGTTAGCTTATGTGGCTGTGGCCTTTTCCATTCTATGCTTGATGGAGGCTGTTTGTGGTGGTTGTTTCAAAAACACAACATGTAATTCTTTTAGTTTTATAGTTAGTTTTCGAGTAAACTCCATCTGGTAGGGGTAATCAACAGAGTATTTAGTAATTATGTCAGCCAAGCTGCCGCTTGTTGTGAAGTGAGTGGCGCCACCTGCCGCCATAAAGCCCTCGTATCTTGAGTTTGGGCTATTAAAAAAAACAAAAACAAAAACAAAAAAAACTCGGCTGATCGATGGCTCGTATCGCATAAAACTTGTATAGCTGGTCACTTGTATCTCAAGACACCACTGTACCACTTTTTATATTGTAGAGAGCGTCAACGATCCTGCGGGATGCCCACCTTCCCAGCCAGGTAAAGCATGTGCGTGTCGGGGTCGTAGAACGGAAAGAGGAACCCCGACGAACCATCCAGGTTTTCCTCTAACAAAGGCACTGAGAGGTCGTCCTGAAAAAACGCAAAAATACTTTATTTGCATACAACTTTTCATACGACACAGAATATGAAAACTGTGACAGTTATGGTAAACACAGTTACATGAATACAATATTTTATAGCCATAGGAAAGCCGGTAAAATTAAGTCAAATAAAACAAAGTAATGCGCAAAAAATAAAAATAAAGTAACATGGTAAAATAAAACAAAAGTTTTGAAAAAAGTAAATTAAAACAAAGGTGGGAAATAAAACAAAGTCATGTTTTTTTTAATGCAGTAAAATAAAACAATAAGGTGGTAAAATCAAGTACTAAAGTAAATTAAAGCCAAATAAAACAAAGTTAAGTGGTTAAGAAAATTAAAACAAAGTACAAGGATAAAAAGGTGGAAAAATAAACTAAAACAAACTAAGTTGGTAAAACAAAGTAAAATAAAACAAAAAGTCAGTTAAAAATAAAATACAACAAAGTAAGGTGGTAAACTCAAATAAAACAAAGTAAGGCAGCATGTGCTAAAATAAAATCAAGTAAAACAAAGTACAGTGTGGTTATAAAAGTGAAATAAAACAAAGGGGGATATAAAGTGAAATAACACAGAAGGGTTGTAAAATAAAACAAAATATGGTGGAAAATTAAGTACAACAATATTGTTTTTAAAGTATGGGAGGTAAAAAAAGTAAAATAAAAAAACCCAGTTAAAAAGTAAAATGAAATCAAATCAGGTGGAAATAAAGTGAAATAAAAGTGAGGCAGTTAAAAAGTAAGGTGGTAAAATAAAATAGTATGGTGGGTAAAAAAGTAAAGACAGATGAAAGTAAACCCACACACACCCCTGCACACATACACACAAACCATATTTACAATGAAGTGTAGTGGGTAAATGATGGTCTGATATAAAAAGAGAAAAAGCAAAAGCAAACGCTAAATCCATAATCCTTCACTTGGGACATAATCCTCCTTGCGCATCAAAACACCAACTGACCCCTACTACACTATCCTGTACTGTGCTGTAATACAGTGGTGCTTTGAGATACAAGTTTAATTTGTTCCATGCCGCTTGTAACTCAAAACACTTGCATCTGAAATCATTTTACCACGTTGAAATGAATGGAAATGCCATTAATATGTTCCAGACCCTCCCCCCACAAAAAAAAATATGTTTTTTTTAATCAGGAACAATATCATTCTCTAAAGGTGTGCTTTATAAAAACATAGACAAATAACGATATTCAATAAAAATTAAGAAATTAAACAGTTTAAACAGCATGTGTAAGCGTGTTGCTCCATCGTTTGGATTCAAATATCTGTTGCTTCTAAAACTATCAATGCTAACTGTTAGCATGTCAGCATTTTGCATTGTTGGTTAGCAGTAAACTAAGCAGACTTTCCCTTAGGCAAAGCCATGTTGTTTTAAATACACAATGCGAAATTCTCTTTGTTTTATGATTAGTTTTATGGTAAACTTCACCTTGGAGTGGCACTAAAGAGCTTGAAGCCTCTTTTTTTGACAAATTGTTCACTATTTGCCAAACAGCTGCTATTGTGAAGTCTCAAAGCAACGCTGTATAATACTGGATTCTCAAATGGTGTTTTGTTGTAGTTACTTGTGTGAGTGTCCTTGAATGTGTCCACTAGATGTCAGAGTTGTGTTACTAAAGTACTTAACCTTCTCTTCTTCGTACTGGAGTCGGATGTGACTTTAATGAGACGGTACATCAAGGTGTGTACTGACTCAGGGTGCCGATTCGACACTTGGTTCCCTTGCTAAGCATAAATCTGGATTATTATTTTCATTATTGTTGTTGTTTTAGTAGTACTGGGACGTGATGTCACTGGACACAGAGGCAAAATTAGGTCAGAGGAATATAATCTGCAGTGGACACTGAATACATGTGACAGACGTCCTCATCAGTACAAATTGCTGAAAAACATTTCTCCTAGAGTCAAAAGCATACATTTAGGCATACTGTGGCGCAAGTAAAATACAACTGAATAATAAGGTGGTAAAATGAAGCCAATAATACAAGGATGTACTATAAAATTACATTATTGTATTTCCCCTTTAGAGATCATGATAATGTATGATAATTTTCTTTAAAAAAAAAAAAAAAAAAAGTTAGGTGGTTAAATAAAAAAATATAAAGTTGTCAACTTAAGTTAAATAAAACAAAGGTCGTAAAATTGAGTGACATACAATGAATTATGGTGTTAAAATAAAACCAAATAAGGTATTCAAATTAAGTGGAAAATAAAACAAGGTACAGTGGTAAAATCAAGTTAAAAAAAACAGCACAATACGATAAAATAATGTGGTCAAAAGAGGTAAAATAAAGGTTCTTGTGGAGGTAAAATTAAGCAAAACTAAATGAACGCCGTAGTAAAAGTAAAAAAAGCAAACAAAGGTGGTGAAATTACCGTAATTTCCAGAGTATAATGCGCCCCCCCCCCCCAAAAAAAAATCTATGGTGTGCATTATACATTATACAAGTATAGGGGAAAATGAAAAAAACTTTCCCATTTTATAAATGTATGCCGCCATCTAGAGGTTATGAAGAAGTGGTACACGTTCATTTCAATATGCCACTGCCACCTAGAGGTTATGAGAAAGGTGTAAACTTTCATTCTAATATGCCAGCGCCACCTACAGGCAATGATAAAGGTTTAGCCTACACTTTGATTCCAATATGACAGCATATATGTACAGTTGTACTCATGTTTGCATACCCTGGCAGAATTGGTGAAATCTTTATTTTTTAAAATGTATTTAATTATTATTTTTTTTTAATACGACAGATGACTGAATAACAACCATCATTATTTCTTTATGGTTAAGTTTTGTTTGATGATAATGCTTTTCTGAAATGCTTGACAGTTTATTTTGAATCCCATTAAAATAAAACTAAATGTTTTTCGCCTGGCCCTTCATGTTTTCTTTAAAGAATTGTACCCATCTTACAAATTCTGCTCGGGTAATCAAACATATGAGCACAACTGTGTGTGTGTGTGTGTTTTTTCTCATTTACTAAATAAAAGTAGGGCTGTGAATTTCAAAATAAGAACAAGCAAATTAAAAGAAATTATTACATATTCAAATAATGTGCTTAACATGAATTATTATTTGAAAAAAGAAAAAAATACAGTTAATGCTTCATGTTTTGATCATACGGGTAGAAGCAAAATCATGCGTTGTAAAAATGCATTATACATGGATAGAAGGGTTTTCCAGAATTTTTAGGTCAACTTTGGGGGTGCGTATTATACATGGGTGTGCATTACACACGAGAAATTACGGATAAGTAAAATGTTAAATGAATGGTGGTAAAATCAACTTTAAAAAACACATTAAGGTGGTAAAGCAAAAGATGAAGGTGAGTAAAAAGGAAAATAAAACCCTGCACAGTGGTAAAGTACAATAAAATAAAACAAACTGTAAAAAAGTAAAACAGAGTAAGGTGGTAAAAAAAAGGGAAGTACGATGGGCTGAATAAAAAAGGAAAGGAATTTTAAAAAGGAAAATACAACAAGGCAAGGTGTTGAAATTAAGTAGAAGAAAACAGTGGTAAAATATAGTAAGGGTGTAAAAGTAAAAAAAAAAAAAAAAGGACATTAAGGTAGCAAAATTAAGTCATAAAAAAACAAGGTTAAGAAGTTAAGTAAAATAAAACCAAGAATGGTGGTAAATAAAATAAGTGTTAAAAAGTACAATGTAACAAGGTAAGATGGTAAAATAAAATAAAGGCAGTTAAAAAATTAAAATAAGACAAAAAGGTAAAACAAAATATAGGCATAGCAAAAGTTTTTTCGTCTGTTTGTTTCAAGTTAAGGTAGTAAGAAAGGTAAACTAAAAAAGGAAAGTTGATAAAATAAAGTAAAATAAAACAAATTAGGGGGGTAAAATAAACTAAAAGCAACATGACAAAACAAAGTAAAATATAACATGATAGTAAAAAAAAAGTAAGATGAACCAAAGTAACACAAAAATTGAACAAGAAATTACAAGCCCAACCAGTGTACCGGTACAATTACAATACCTCACCCTTATAAGAAATAATGGAACAGAAGCACGTTGGTCCTTACCAGATCCCAGAGTGCAATCTGTCTGTCATTCCATCTGGACGTGCCTGATGTGAGCAGCTTGTTCACGTTGTCCAGGATCAGCACCTTGCTGGCCTTGTGCGTCTTACAGTTGGCTTCCTGACAACGAGCACAGCACAGACGCGCTTCATCTCCACAAATAAAACTTACGTCACAGCGTTTCATCCACGTTGTCGGAAGAAAGTAAAAAGTGAGTGTGCAGTCCAAATGTTTGACTGGAGAAGTGTGTCTCGCGTCTTAAACATATCCCGCCCTACAGTGTCGAAAGCACTGACGTTCTGTGTAGCTGGCACTGACAAGGAATCAGAGGAATTACTGCACTGTTGTGTCGAAAGCAATATATGTTCTGCATAAATGACACTTACCGTAAACTAAATGTGGGGATGAAGTTGGGAAGTCCTCCTCCCTCTTCTGAGGAGTTAACAGCGCCGTAACATAGTTGGGATGGAGTTAATTTTAACACTTGACAGCCACTTCTTCCACCATGTTGTGTCGAAAGCAATTTATGCTCTTAATAAACACCACATCACTTAAACTGAATGTGGGGATGAAGTCTGGAAATATTCGGCTTTGTGAGGTAGGCAGTATGAGAAATGTAACGAAGAAGAATGGTAGAAAATTCAACACCCGACATGGACTCCTCCTAACCTGTTGTACGGAAAGTAAAATCGACATTCTATATTAATGGACACAAAATGAGGGGGATGACGTCAGGAAATATTTTGCTTCCAAAGGTAGTATTAGAGCCAAAATTGAATCTGGAAGGTGTGAAGTTTAACCACTGATTGACTCACTTCTTCCGGCGAGTTGTGTTGAAAGCAATTTATATTCTGTACTAATGGACACGGAAAGATGGGGGATGAAATTAGGGAAGATTCAAAGGTAGTATCACAGTTGTAACTGAGGTGGGACGAAAGTAATTAACGTTCTGCATAAAACTATAACTACGGTGGCCAGGAAGGTTCAAGAAGATTGGATTCCCATAGATTCCAAGATTACCTGCAGCAGAGTCCCTGAGCGTGGCTCTATGAGCCGCACTTTCCTGTCCTTGCACGTGGTGGCCATGAGACTGGCGTCCGTGTTGAAGGACATGGACAGCACCACATCTGTGTGGTGGCTGATGGTCCGCACAGGATTCTTGATCACCTGGTCCGGATAGTCCAGGTTCCAGATCATCACCTGGAGGTGAGAGGAGAGATCGAATGAAGCATGGTAAAGCAGCTAAACCTTCACCTTTGGCTTGTTTTGTGACACGCGGCAAGCACCGTAAAATTTGGAAAGAATTTTAATGTGACAGGTCAAATAAAAGCCATCATACGATGCAGTTCACTTCACAGTCGAGAGAGTCAGGCATTGAAGATTGTGTGATGCAATGTTCCACAATCCACAGATAGTAGGTCAGGAAAGCTCAAATCTGACTTAATCCACGATGCACAGCAAGCAGAGTGGGAAAACTCACACTTCTAGGGGAATCTCCAACAGCCTTGGGGACAGGAACAGGCAAATGTGATAAGGCCGAATTCTTACTGGGTCGTGTTGCAGGGTCTTCCTTGTATCAGAGTCAAACACTATGACACTGATTGATCAACAAGGCCTTAAATAGGCTGTGCATCACTGTGGCTGGTAGAACTAGATTGGCTAACATATTGGCTGTCTGTCATGGCAGACTGTAACAGTTTTGTGTGTCTTACCTTTAAATGGGACAGGGAATTTAAATTTGATAGGCAAAATTGGTGCGGTAGTTCAGTCCAGCTTTTTTCACCTCAGGCAGCTGGCAAAGGGGTAGCCTTTTCTAACACAGCAGCACTTTGAATCAGCAATCCATCCTCTCTTCACATCTCGGCTGGATTACTGTTATGTAATTTATGTAAATGTACTTTACTTTGGAGTCAGCCAGTCCTCCCTCATATGTCTCCAGTTGGTTCAAAATGGTGCCGCTCGCCTCTTAACTGGAACATGTTACTAGGGAGCACATAACTCCTATTTTGGCCTCCCTCCTATGGCTGCCACCGCTATTTGTTTTCAAATCTCCAAGTGGTCTTGCCTCATCTTACCTCATTGAGCTGCTCCATACCCGGTGCCTCACGTTAGCTGACCGTACCGAAGTCGAAGTGGATCCATAGAACGGAAAGGGCTTTTTCTGTCACTGGTCCCGAACTATGGAATGAATGACCTCCCGATGCACATTAGACAAGCCCCTTTGTTTCAGCTGCGGTTGTTTTGAAAGTGTTCTATAAATGAAATTTAATTTATTTTTGTTGAAGTTCTGTGGGTTCTAAATAAATGATACAGATTGACAACCGTATTCAATTCGAGTCTATTTTGTGAAGCTGGGGGCGATCTTTATCATGAGATTGCGTCTCCAGTAAAATAGTTAAGACCTGTTCATCTGCATTGCGATACACTCCAGTACGTGCTTGTAGTGTTTGAAACAGAGCGTCAAGTGGTAGCTTGTTACCTTGTAGTCGTATGCCGTGCTGAAGAGGATGTTGTTGGCGGTGGGGTGCCACTCGATGAGGCCCACCCGGCGGCTGTGGCCCTGTAGCTCCTTGAAGGCCACAGTCATGTTCTTGAGCAGACCGTGAGGGGGGATCTCCCACACCTTCACCTTTAGATATACATTAAACACCACAACAAAGAGATTTGAGCTATTAAACATCCTATTACATATTTGTAGTATGTGTTTTAGTATTTGCTATATACAGTGGCTTTTAGCCATCGTTCTGATCTTTTGTTTTTGTCTTGAGTCACAAGCAGAAAATTTGAGTTATGAGTGCTAAATGGTGGCAACGAATTTAGTGAACAATTCAATACAGAGTGCTTGCTTCAAGCTGTTTATAGAAACCCCAGTTAAAGTTTTAACATAAAACAAAGAGAATTACACATTGTGTATTTAACCAAATCCCATTACTTACAAAAGTCTGCTAGCTTAATGCTAACACTCAATAAAAAACGCCGTAGACAGTTTGCAAAAAGTCTTGGCATGGCAGTTGTGCTTTTTCTCACGCTGCATCACACTTTGAAATTAAGGTACTGTTCTCAATCAGCCCTCAGAATGGATTCAACGGAGCAAAAACCGAGCAATAGTGTTATTAGGAAGCTAATTACTATTTAAAAAAGAAGCAAGTCATCGTGGGGCACGAGAATGCCATTCCGGTTTATGATCCCACTCACCCGGTTTGGTTTGGCAAAATCAACCATCAGCACTATCAGTACGATTGTAATAATAATTAATCAAATCAGGCTCCCCTGAAATCCCCTTCACTTTCTTCCATTTTAACATGCTGTATTATATGCGGTCTCTGCCCATGGATAAATTGTGCCGACAGCTTTGTTTACCTTCACCTTAAAAACAGGTAGCCCAGAATGCAACGCGAAAGCTGCACAGCATTTTGGGCGACCATTTTCTCTGATGAACATAAACAATGCTAATGCGCTGGTCATTTAGGTCCAGAATGTAAACAGTACTGTATGCTAAAAGTGATTTGCTGTTGGTTATTGCGTGATAATGAAGTGTTTTTTCACTTATTTAAACGACTTACTCAAATTACTGCAAACAGGTTTTTAAAAATGAACCGCTTTTTGATTCCCCCTCGTAGCTATAACGCGGTATGCATCATAACACAAATGGTGAAGCAACACATTTAGACAGACATTAAAACAATACTTAAAGGCACATATTCTTTATTTTCCGCAAAATACGACTAATATTACTGCAGCTTACTCAGTCATTTAGTTGTGAAACTCTTCTTAGTCATGTGTCCATTATACTGCCCCCTGGTGGCCAAGGCACACACACAACAAGCAGCATAATGTCAATAGGCATTGAAGCATGAACTCATGATGCACACTGTTTAATTCTTTACATTCTATTTAACTATGTTATTACTGTCTGCTTTATTTTAAAAAGTACATTTTAGAGTGCTATTTTTCCAATTATAAAACTTTCTTGTGGGGCTGGAATGGATAAATGGCATTTCCATTCATTTCAACAGGGAAAGACGATTTGAGATGTTTTTAAAAAAGTGTTAGACTCATAAGCCAAAGCACCACTAAGGCAACCATGGAACTGACTTTCCCCCCTATTATTTGTCCAAAATGGTAAAAAAAAAAATTCATAATTGGAACTGCATTTGGAAGTCAACCAACGTAATGCAAACGTCATTTCAGAGGAGGTAAAACACGTTCTGAGGAATGTGTGGGATGATTCCTGGTTCCTCTTGAAGCCTTCTGTGAGGCACCAGAAAAATATCTTGCCTCTACTCCCTCGTATTCAAGGGAATGACGCCTCAGTAGAGCATGTATTCTGTGTGCACATCTGTGTGCAATTCCAAACCGTGGCATCCTCGGAGCTTGAGGCGATGCAGTAGTCGTCGAAGGGATTCCATTTGACGTCCAACACGTTGCCCCTGTGGCCCGACACTCGTGGGTGGTGAGGGTCCACTTTACCCGTCTGAGGAATAAACATCATAAAAAAAGTAACACAATGCACAAGTCAATTCATCATATTACTACTACTTACCCTGTCATTTAGGTCCACTATATGCCCAAAATTGTCTATGATTTACATTTAAAGTGACATTGCTAGATCAAAACACCGTTTGGAGACTGGTGAAAATTAGTGTATTTAAATATTTTACTGATAAAGAAACATTTTCAACATATTTAATACTTTCATCTCAAATATTTTAAATATAAAGCGTGTATAAAACAAACATCCAGTCTGTGAAGAGGATTATGAACATAACAGCAGTAATAATACATGTGAAAATAAATGTAAAATCTAAATACATTTAAATAATGTTGGTATTAAAAAAAAATATTTGAGGGCTCTGCTTCTGAATATGAATGTATTTCCTCACAAAGTTTTATCATAGTCCCTCAGTACCAAGAAAAGCAAGTAGAATTTATTAGTACCGTATTAGTAGTAAGCCTTTTGCTAATGCTGTGGATATTAATAAAGGTATACTATTTATATATTAGTAAAGGTTTTCAGGCTTAATGATGACCCCACAGAGTGTATCATGTACAGCAAATGCCCAATCTTATATACATAAAATACGACATCTTGTGGTACGAACACTCACATGATGAACAGAGAGGACCAGGAAGGCTCCGCCCCCCGCACACTCTGTGATGACGGCAACGAAGCGAGGGTTGACAGCACAGAAGTTGTTGTCCTGGACGCTGCGCGTGATGGGCACGCCGTCGTAGCAGCTCTCCTTGGCGGCCGCCTTGCCGTACACGTGCCGGAACTTGGAGCTGCGGTACTGAGGACGCCATGACATCTGACAACAAAATGGAAGACACTCTATTTATAGACACTGCGGCCAAGAGGAAACAAAGATTACACAACAAATAAAAATCTCCACTACTTGAATACCTCCACCAAGGAAGCACAATAAAACGACTAGGAAAATCAGGATGATATTTTAACATTGCAAGAAATAAAATCAAAATGGAAATAATACACAAATGCAATTTAAATGTTTTGATTTAATGTAAAGTCTTCGTTTCTGAGAATGAAAATATTAGATCACTGTGGGACTTTAATAATAATGTATTGTTAGCATCTCAATACCCAGAAAAATGCTATATGAGCTAAAAAGAAATAGTAGAAACAATAGTAATATCGATCCATCCATCCATTTTCTGAGCCGCTTATCCTCACAAGTGTCGCGGGACTGCTGGAGCCCATCCCAGCTATCTTTGGGCAGGAGGCAGGGTACACCCTGAACTGGTTGCCGGCCAATCGCGTAATAAAAGTAGGTGTAGTAATAGTAGTAATGGAAGTAGTCAGAGTAATTGTAGTCGTAGTAGAAAATATCTGCCAAGGTGACTGCAGCCTAACCAGACAGATCCAATGTAGCAACAAAGTGCTAGGTGTGTGGTGTTCCACAGGGTAGTGTTTTTGATCCCACTTTATTTCATACAGATATTTAATCTCTTCATCATACAAAACCACAACCTTTCCAATGACTGTTTTTCATTTACATAATATATTCACCAGTCCAGTATGACAACTCAAGCACAGCTGATTGGAAAAAACATTATTGTGGGGGAGGGGGTTGAATCATCAAACATCAGCACTTTTGCAACCTTTCAGTGGTTTCCTTCATTCTCGCTAATTAATTTTTTACGTGACATTCATAGTTTTTCTACTAATTCAATCAGTCAGGCAAAGGCCAATCATGACAAGACATTTCCAAGAACAGCAGTACATTAGGAATTTTTTTTGCGTGAGCTCCCCCTCCTGATAGTCGATGCATATGTCATTATGGCACAAGATAAATGAGTCTGGTCCACTGGGACTAAGGCTAGCCAGCCAGCATGTCTGCTTGGCTACTCTTCCTGCATGCCTGCTGCCTGCAGCATGCTCATTACTTATGAATAAAGAGTGGAGGAGCTTTAGCTGGACAAGACGTTGCGAATAAGCAGCTGCTTACACGGAAACTTAAGTCCTGACAGGGAGAAACCTGTCAAACCATACGACTGCCTCCAAGTCACCTTAAACACTTATCGTACTGTCAATTGATGACTTCCTCATTTATGCAAGTGGCCTACAAAACCTTCGGAACATACAGTACCATGCAAAAATCACCACTATGGTTTACTTAGACCATCAGTCATTTTCACATTGTGAACTAGCTAAAAGTTGGCCCTCCCAGAATGTTTGTCATCCTCCATGAACCAAGAAGTACAGCGGCATGACTCAAAATATTTTTTTTTTTGTAACGGCATCATCATTCTGACGATTCTTAGCTAGTTTTACATTGTATTTCTAGTGCCCTCGCCCCTAGCATGAGGTGGTTATGTGCCGAGAGCATGGATACATGCCCGTACACCAGGTGAGATGCAGGGGGGCACAGGAGGGCAACAACGCAGTAGAAGATATACAATCTGACCCTTTCTCTTCCAGTACAATGTCGAGTGGATAGGAGATAGCAGGAGACAGGCCAGTACACTAAGTGGAGGTCATATGAGGGTGGTCAGCAGCAGAGGAGATACCAGGAGACAGGAAAGTACACTACGATGTTGGTTAAGGAGGGCAAACACCAAGCATCTGCTCCTTTGTCTCCCACAGTGTTAAGAGCTTGGAGGATTTGCCAAGAGACAGAAGACTACACCATGAGGTGGTCATAGGATGGCTACAACCCAGCAATAGGACCACAATCTACTCCTTTGTCTTGCAGCACAGCATCAAGAGCGCAGAGGAGATACCAAGAGACAGGCGATTACGCTAAAAAGTGGTCAGAGGTGGACAAAAATCTGGTAGTAGGACGGCGATCTGCTCCCCCCCCCCAGTAGTGTCAAGAGCGTAAAGGAGATATCAGGAGACAGGCCAGGTGGTGGTCATAGGAGGGCGGTAACCAGCGTAGGAGATTCCAGGAGACAGAACAGTACAGAAGTGGGTGGGGGCAACAACCTAGCAGCAGGACCACTATCTGTTCCTTGGTCTCCAAGCACAGTCAACAGAGCGGAAGAGATACCAGGAGACAGGCCAGTCCATGAGGTGGTGGTCCTAAGATGTCAAAAACATAGCAGTAGGACCACAATATGCTCCTTTGTCCCCCAGCACAGTGTCAAGAGTGTAGAAGGGATAACAGGAGGCGGGGCAGCACACCAGAACAGGTGCAATGCAACCCAGCAGCAGAACCACTATGCTCCTTTGAGTTCAGTGTCAAGTGCATGGAAGAGATACTAAGAGGTGGTCAGAGGAAGGCAAATATGCAGCAGTAGGACCATGATCTGCCACTTTAGCCCCCCCCAAGGAGATGGTCAAAAGCGTGGTAGCGATACCAAAAGACATGCCAGTACAAGAGGAGCTGGTCAGAGAAGGGCAAAAATCCAGCAGCAGGACCACTCGCTTCTCCTTTTCCCCCCAGGACAGTGTCAAACACTTGGAGTAGATACCTGGAGACAAGGCAATACACAAGGAGGTGGGTATATACGAGTAATAACCTAATAAGAAGACTACTATCTGCTCCTTTCACTCCAAGCACCAAGTCATGAATGCAAAGGTGCCAGTACACAACGTGGTGGTCCTAGCAGTAGAACAACCAAACCGAACCACAATCTGTTCCTCGGTGCCCCAGCACAGTGCCATATTTGTGGAAGGGGTAACAAGAGGCAGGCCACTAGACCAGCAGAGGTGCCAGCAGCAGCACCACTATCTGCTCCTTCAAGAGTGGGTCTTGAGCTTGAAAGAGAGAGACCAAGAGCCAGGCCAGTATGTCAGGAGATGGTCGGAGGAGGGCAAAAACCCAGCAGCAGGAAGACTATCTGCTCAATTGTCTCCCAGCACATTGTCAAGAGTGTGAAATATATACGAAGAAACAGGCCAGCACACCAGAGAAGGTGCAGCGAGTTGCTAAATTCCAAAGACGAGAAATCTAATTGTGCGCAAGCGCTACTGTAGATAAGAAAGTTAATGGTGATACTTTCAGCTCGAATTAAGCGTGCCACAAAAAGTAAGAAAGAGAGTAGTGACGCTCCGCATCTCAGTTTACGCTCTCCTCTATCTCCTTCCGCCCTCGGGCCGCCATTGAGAAGCTGGAATGTCTCCTCTCGATGCTGAGGGGATTTGTTAGGCCTCCCAGGTAAAAGCGATCCTGGCCGTTGCAACCTACTGAATCAAGTGGAGTGATAGTTTTATTTCTCTCTTCCCGAGCGCAAGTATCAACATACTGGACTTTGTTCCACGCAATCCTTTGTGGAGGTAAATAAGTAGTCTCTCTTGTAAAAAGAGACGCCACCTGCTCCGCTCCACAATAAAAAAAACAACACAATTATTTGAATATGGCCAACGGTCAATCAGGCCTCCTAGTGACTCCACTCCTTTTTCAACTGTGTCATGAAAGCTTGCCCTGACAGAGATTTGTTTACACTTAGCTACGTGAGATAATCCATGGCAGCGTTTAGGTCATACTACAAGCAGCCAGGTCTTTATGCAGAGATGCTGCCAAGGTAGAACACCAAGACGCTTCTTGGCACATCCTGACGTCCAACTGGAATCACATTAATCAGCTCTTCCAATGTTTGAGCGCCGTGTTGTGTTTACTGACATAAAATAAAGAAAAGGGGTCGGTGGGAAGTTATGAAGACCATACAAGCATGGGATTGGCTGAAGAGACGGGCGCAGGAACACGATTTTGAATGTTCCGCACCTGATCATCGTGTTCACTGCTTTTACCGTGAGTGTGCGTATTAGACGCTGTTCTGAATAAAAGGCACCGACACAGAATTGCGGTAATGAGTCGAACCTGGCAATTTTTTTAGCTTGTGTGATGCATTTCTATTTTGTATTAAAAGCACCGACACGGAATGGGGGTAGAAGCCTCTCTTTTCTGCGTTGTTGGTCTGTATACAAAACTGACTCAAAATGGGGGGAACGAAGTCGACCTGGCTATTTGCAGGCTTGCTGTTCTGTATAAACGGCACAGACACGAAATGGGGGTAATTAGTCAATCAGGCAATCTCCCAATGTTTTCCCGTGTCATTGTTCCGTATAAATGGCACGACACAAAATGGGAGGATGAAGTAGACACGATTCTTTTGCCTTTTGTCCGTGTTGCTGTTCTGTATGAACAGACATGGAATTGAGGCAAGTCGTCGACCAAACAATTTTCTAGCTTTTTAATGCACTGCTGTTCTGTATAAATGGCACCATAATGGAATAGGGGGGGAGAATTCGACTATTTTCCGTTTTCTTTATAAGCAACACAGACACGGACAGCTTTTTTTCATGTGCTGCTGTGCTGTATAAACGGCATGAGACGGGAAAGAGGGAGGAAGACGACCGGCAAATTTTCAGCTTTTTCCTATGTCGGTGTTCAGAACGAAAGGCACTTACACAGAATGAAGATAATTAGTCAATCTCCTAACCTTTTTTCACCTTCACGGTTACAGACAATTTTCTTGCGTTTTTCATTTCTTCTTGTTCTGTATAAACAGTAATGACACAAATATGGGAAGATGAGGAAGACCCGAAAGAAATGTCTGGCTTTTTACAGTGACACTGTAAATGGCACTGACAAGGGAAAGGGGGAAAAAGTTGACTGGGGAATTTTCAGGATTTTTCCCGTGCTACCGTTTTGTGTAATTGGCATTGAATTTTTCTTATCCATCTTGTTCTGTATATAACCAAAAAGAGGAATAAGTGGAATCAGTCAGCCCAGCAATTTTCTGCATTTCTTCCATGATATTATTTTGTATAAATGGGTAAAGACAAAAAAAAGCAGGAAAAACGACAATTTTCCATCTTTTTAAACAAAACTGTATTGCCACCGTTTCAGACCTCTTTTCAAATATTTCCATTTGTCGTGTAAACAAACTGTCAAATCAAGTTTTTATCTTCTTTTCCATTAAAACGTAAGTACACCATAGCGAGCAATACCAATATGCATTTTAAGATGCCATTTTAAAAAGCAGGTCGGTATGAGGCAATAGTAGCTGGGATGTTGCAGTCTCAGCAGTGGGCGGGCAGCCCATCTGAGATCCTGATGACGAAAAACACCAACGAGGCTATTTTTACACGCGGCTCCTCGCTGATCCAAAAAAGACCCAAAATAATCCTTGGTGTATTCATTTATTCCAGTACGTTTTGACCACATCTGGTTCTGAAAACGCAAAGAAGAAAAGGACTGTACAATACATCTGCATCTATGTAGGTTAACGCTGCAGTACTATATGGAGCACACCCCATTTAAAGCAAGTGATAATCTAGTACACAGGCGGCCACTCCTCTCTTGGCCAAACAGTTGTGGGGAGTTCAAAGTTTACATGTGATGTCAACACAGGGCTAAATCAGGCGGGGCTATACACATAGTACACTTCCATTCCACTAACCCACATCAATAAGACAAATCCAATTGTCGGCCAGGACTCCCAATCCAAACAACGGTGACCTTTTGCAGCCTTTAATCCAAAAAGCCAACTTCCCCTCCCTTGTCCTTTCACCTTGTGTTTTTGTCAAAACCCCCAAGACGCAGAATGTACAGGTGCTAAACCTTGTGCCTGCCTCAAATTTACTACTCTTCACCCTCGTCAATGTACTTGCACAAAAGCAACTACTATAAAGTCATCAAATCAATATTTTTTTTCAATTTGTTTTCAATAAATCACTTAAAATCAGTCTAGCTCAAAACTACCAAATAATAAATTTTTTTTTTAGGATTTTAGCCCTTTCAACACCAGTTTTACTATTTGAATGATCTAATTTAAAATTTCTTCAGGTGTGTTGTGGGAAATTATAAAATTTAATGTAATTGCTCAAATAATGTACAAGAAATAATGTATCTTTGTTCATCTATTTATGTCAGTGAGGCATAGTACAGACAGAACCAATAAATGCTCTTCTCCAACCCCAATTCCAGTGAGGTTGGGACGTTATGTAAAACATAAATAAAAACAGAATACAATGATTTGCAAATCATGTTCCACCTATATTTAATTGAATACAATACAAAGACAATATATTTAATGTTCAAACTGATAAACTTTATTTCATTTCTGAGCTGCTTCTCCTCACTTGGGTCGCGGGCGTGCTGGAGCCTATCCCAGCTGTCATCGGGCAGGAGGCGGGGTACACCCTCAACTGGTTGCCAGCCAATCGCAGGGCACATACAAACAGACAACCATTCGCACTCACAGTCACACCTACGGGCAATTTAGAGTCTCCAATTAATGCATGTTTTTGGGATGTGGGAGGAAAACGGAGTGCCCGGAGAAAACCCACGCAGGCACGGGGAGAACATGCAAACTCCAGACAGGCGGGGCCGGGGATTGAACCCGGGTCCTCAGAACTGTGAGGCTGACGCTCTAACCAGTCAGCCCACCGTGCCGCCATAAACTTTATTGTTTTTAGCAAATAATGATTAACTTAGAATTTTATGGCTGCAACACGTTCCAAAAAAGCTGGGACAGGGTCATGTTTATCACTGTGTTACATCATCTTTTCTTTTAACAATAAACGTTTGGGAACTGAGGACACTAATTGTTGACGCTTTGTAGGTGGAATTCTTTCCCATTCTTACTTGATGTACAGCTTCAGCTGCTCAACAGTCTGGGGTCTCCGTTGTCATATTTCACGCTTCATAACGCGCCACACATTTTCAATGGGAGACAGGTTTGGACTGCAGGCAGGCCAGTCTAGTTCCCGCACTCTTTTACTACGAAGCCACGCTGCTGTAACACGTGCAGAATGTGCTTTGGCATTGTCTTGCTGAAATAAGCAGGGGTGTCCATGAAAAAGATGTTTTTGGATGGCAGCATTTGTTTCTCCAAAACCTGGATGTACCTTTCAGCATTAAAGGTCCCTTCACAGATGTGTAAGTTACCCATGCCATTGGCACTAACACAGGCCCATACCATCATAAATGCTGGCTTTTGAACTTTGCGTCCATAACAGTCCGGACGGTTCTTTTCCTCTTTGGCCCGGAGGACACGACGTCCACAATTTCCAAAAACAATTTGAAATGTGGACTCGTCGGACCACAGAACACTTTTCATCAGTCCATCTTAGATTAGCTCGGGCCCAGAGAAGCCGGCGGCGTTTCTGGGTGTTGTTGATAAATGGCTTTTGTTTTGCGTAGTAGAGTTTCAAGTTGCACTTATGGATGTAACGGCGAACTGTATTTACTGACACTGGTGTTCAAGTGTTCCTGAGCCCCTGTGGTGATATCCTTTACACATTGATGTCGGTCTTTGATGCAGTGCCGCCTGAGGGATTGAAGGTCACGGGCATTCAATTGCCGCTTACATGCAGCGATTTCGCCAGATTCTCTGAACCTTTTGATGATGATATGGACCGTAGATGATGAAATCCCTAAATTCCTTGCAACTGTACGTTGAGGAACATTGTCCTTAAACTGTTCGGCTATTTTCCCACGCACTTGTTCACAAAGAGGTGACCCTCGCCCCATCTTTGCTTGTGAATGACTGAGCAATTCAGGGAAGCTCCTTTTATACCCAATCATGGCACCCACCTGTGCCCAATTAGCCTATTTATGTTTAACACAACGTCCCAACTTCATTGGAATTGGGGTTGTATTAGATGACAGGAAGTACATACAGAAATTAATGTATCCACTTTTTGTGACAGTTTTGTTCGTTGGTGTGTCGTGAGATTTTTCAATTGTAAAATATGTGCCTTGGCTCCATAAAGGTTGGAAATCACTCATCGAGAGGGTGCAAAATGCATCAACTCAGTATAAATGACATTTTTTTTTAAATCACTAAAAATAATATTTCTGGAAGAGTTTCATGACACGAGCTGCAAAAATGATCACCAAATTAAATAATAATAATAAAACAAGAATAAAAAAGAAAAACACACTCTCACCTACGTTCAAGATGGTTGGACGACACAAGGCACTGATGAAGTGTCAGGGTCACATGAAGGTCATTGGTCGAGACGAGTTTACTCTACGAGTGCTAGCGAGAGTCCTGACCTTTTGTAATAGGATAACTGACAAGCTAATCCAACAGCTGCTTCGAGGAGTACGACTGAATAAATAGACTTACGCGATTTCCCCACTTTTACACGTATTGCTGTTCTGTATAAATGACACAGACACGATTCGGGGGACCAAGTCACCCTGTCAATTTTGCTGTTTTTCCCCTGCATTGTACTTTTATATAAATAGCACTAACAAAAAATACAGTAACTCGACCTGGCACTCTGCAGCTTTTTCTACCCTCATTTGTGATCTTGATAAGTAGCACACAATTAAAGTAATTAGACAACCCGGAAAATGTTCCATCTTTTTCCGATGTACAGTGGTCATTGAAATGAATAGAAAATGCCATTAATGCGTTACAGTCCCCCACAAAACTTGTGCATCATGATTTCATGCTTTAATGAATTGTGTGTTCCTTCTGGTGTTGCACCTTGGCCACCATGGGGCAGTATAAGATATACATGCGCATATACAAGAAGAACACGGTCTCAACTGCTCAGTAAGCTGCAGTAATATCCGTAATTTTTTTCATAGGATAAAGTTGTGTTTGAATACAGTGGTCCCCCACATACTCGCGGTTCAGCACCAGCAGTCATTTACTTGCACAGTTTTTTCTAAATGTCCTTCCTTTTTTGTTTTTTCTTTTCTTCGGGGGGAACCAACCCTGAAAATAGTCATTGGTTGTTCATCCCTGCTTATTCAAGAGTTTTTTTTTTACCAATGCAATTATAACGGATGTCAATTATCTGCAGATCCAGCAATTTTGTATCTTATTCTGTATAAACAACACAGACGGATTTGTATCTAGTGTGTTGTAGTTTCTGTTACTATGTTGAATTGGATGAACGCAACCATGTCTACGTCAGTGTGAAAGACTGTAATTTTTCAATTTGCATTTTTCATAAAAGCTTCCACTTGTGACTGTTTTGAGCCTGTCAGATGGTGTTTGGTTATAAATGAATAACTGGTGGCGTCTACCTTTATCCATGATCAGATAAGTCCGTTTTACAAGCGTACGGCTAAGAGAACATACTGAAAGATGTAATGATTAACACGTACAGGATTGAGCACGGCGGGCGGGGTGTGGGCAGCTTGATTGGCAGAAGTCGTGTTTTAGGCAGTGAATGACAGACAGTCTAGAACGGACAACATTTTTTTATATATTTAAAATATGTCAAGTGAAAATGGAGTTTAAACAAAGCAAAAAGAATGCAGTTTCTGTAGAAATTCCGTGTGAATGATGAAGAGCTGAAATGAAATGCTGTGGAATTGACTGAATTTTACAAATGTCGAATGTGGGACTGAACGTTGAAATAGCTTGAATTAGGCAAGAAATGTGGAAGGAGGTGAATGTGTCAAATATCTCTTGATTAGGGAATTTTATTGTGAAAATTTTGGGAATAGTTCCCAAGATGTCCTCAATGAGTTGAACAGTTTGAATTTGGAATGGTTTGAATTGGTCCATAAATGAGGAAGGGGGAGGTAAATATCGTCGCTGTTGGTTGGAATCCTCGCATAGCATCTCCAAAACCATAATTTTTCAGGAAATGAAAAAAAATAAAAAATAAAAAATAAATAAAAAAAGCAGCATATTTTGTAGTTATTAAAACTGTATCATGAAAGAGAGTGAACCGTTTTTAAAACTTTAGATTGGTCAATAATTTATAAAACTAATAGACCGGCTGATTTTTGCATTGCCTTGCAAGCACAAACTTGAGATAAGAGTGCTGTATGGTGGCAGTAAACTCAATGTAACTCACTTCACAATATGCAGCAGTTTGGCAAATAGTGAACAATGCATCCCAAAAAAAGATGCTTCCAGCTATGTCAAGCCACTCCCAGTTGAAGTTCACTGTCAAACTTAAAACAAAGAGAACTATACCTTGTGTATGTAAAAAAATAAATAATAATAATTAAAAAAAAAGAAAACACCTGCCTAAACAAATGGCCCCACTAGCTTCATCCTAACATAGAAGGGAAAATGCCATTGACATGCTAACTATTAGCATCGATAGTTGCGATTTTGGAAGCCACGGATATTTGAACACAAACGGTGAACCAACACGTAGAATAATCATCTACATCTACGAATAATGATTACTATTACTAATATTATTAAGTTGTGAAACTATTCTTCGTTTGTGTCTCTATAGCATATAGACACAAACTATACTGCCCCTGGTGGTCAAGGTGGGCGCACCAGAAGAAGCAGTACAATGAATTAAATTGCAGCATTAAATCATGATGCTCAAACAGTTTCATTCTTTAAATTCTATTTTATTGTGTTACTACTGTATGCTTTTTTTTTTAATATATAGTACAATATTACAGAGTGCTATGGTCCTTATTAAAAAACACAAACAAACATTTGGGGTTTTTGTGTGGGTGTGTGCGGGGTGGGGGCCTGCAACGGATTTATGGCATTTCCATCCATTTCAATGGGGACAGAGGAGTTGAGAAAATTCACACGAGTACATGTAAAAATAAAACGTCCCAAGCCAATCCAAGCCACGGACCATCGTGGCTGGAGACCACCGGTGATGTCATTGTCATTGATGTGGACAGCGTTCCAGCTTCAGTGTCAACTTCAGGAAGAAGCCGGGACAAAAGTGTGCCTGCGGCTCTACATTTTGAGGACTACACAACCAAAAGTTGGCATGACTGAATTGCGTTTCATCTTGTCCAAGCCCGTCTGGAGTTTCACTCCAGGAGGAAAAAAAGTGCAGCAATGGACTCGCCAGCCAGTAGAGTTAAAAGATCAATAAGCCGACACCAAATTCCATGCAGTGACCTGTCACACCAGGACATGAAAGCACTCACTCGGGAAGGAGAATGAGACTCACCCTGACCGAAGGAGGGGGACCAGCGGCAAGGGGTCCTTGAGGCACGATCTGTTATGTCTCCGGGGCAAAGCGGATCGGCACGGGGCAGAAGAAACATTGACTTTATCTCCACTACATCCACTGCCGCCGCCTTTTTCTAGACACACTCGGCGTCAAGGCAAATGCGTGTGTGGACAAGCAGAGGGAAGACGAGTGCGTACACTCCCTTTGAGAGACAGGGAGGGGGGGAGAGAGAGAGAGAGAGAGAGAGAGAGAGAGAGAGAGAGAGGCAGGTAGTGAAGGCTCCCTCTCCTTGTATAATAAAGTTGTAATAATATGGGAATAAAGTTGTAATAGTACTTGATTAAAGTTGTCAAAATATGAGAATAAAGTTGCAACACTACTGGAATAAAGTTGTAATACTGTGGGAATAAAGTCATAATTCTACAAGAATAAAATTGCAATACTATGAAAAAAAGTCACAATATTATAGAAAATAAGTTGTAATACTACGAGAGCAAAGTTGTAATACTACAAGCATAAAGTTGTAAAACAATGGGAATACAATCGTAATAATATAGGAATGAAGTCATAACACTAAAGGAAGAATGTTGTAACAGTATAGGAATAAAGTCGTGATATAATGGGAATAATTTCGTAATAATATGGGAATAAGGCCGTAATACTAGAGGAATAAAGTTGTAATACTATGGGAATAAAGTCACAATATTGCAAAAATCAAATCGTAATACTATGGGAATAAAGCTGTAATATTTGCGGATTTAAGTTAGAATGTTTAGGGAATAAAGTCATAATATTATGGGAACAAAGTTATAAAAGTACAAAATTAAAGTTGTAATCCTATAAGAATAAAGTTGTAATATCACAGGAATAAAACCGTAATACTACATGATTAAAAACGTAAAACTACGGGATTAAAGCCATAATACTGAGGGAAAAAAAGTAGTAACACTATTGGAATAGAGTCGGAATATTGAAGGAATAACGTTGTATTACTATGAGAATAAAGTCATAATACCACAGGAATAAAGTTGTAATACTACAGGAAGAAAATTTTATACGACAGGAATAAAATCGTAATATGAGAATAAAGTTGTAATATTATGATAATGAAGTCAAAATATGAGAATAAAGTCTATGCTAGGATAATGAAATAATATTACAGGAATTAGGTCAAAATATTATCAGAATAAAGTCTTATACTACGGGTATAAAGTACTACATAATAATATGGATAATGTCATAATACCACGCAGATAAAATAATCATCATACTGGAATAAAGTCCTAGTGTTGTGGGAAAAATTGTCGTAATTTCAAGAGAACAATTTACACTTGTGATATTACGGCGTTATTCTCGCCGTACCTTTCCTCCTAATTGTACTATTAGTTCCAAAGTGTCCGAACCAGTGTCTTTGCAGAGTCACAAACGGACACTCGCCAGGCTACAACGGCCGCCAGTCAAAGCCAGAGGTTACGCAAGAGGCCATTAGGAGAGCGAGCGGAGAAACGACGACATCTGATTGGTCCATACGAGGGCAGTAGAAAAAAAAAAAAAACAACAACAAAGTGGCCTTCACACGGTCAAACAAGGGAGGAGCGCAGTTATGGGGCTGATCAATAGCTGTTGCACTAAAGTCAACGGCATAGTCATAATCAGAATATGGATTATATATCAATTATTGGAAAATGTGCATAACTGACAAACTTCAACCCATATTGCTTTGCAGACAACAAACTCCAAAGGTCACTCCAGATGAACAGCCTCCTTGAGAAGAAGAAAAATAAAATAAAAGGGAGGTTACCATTTTTACGAGGAGGACAATGTTAAACCAAAGTATGACAAATAGCATTGGAATTTTGAAGACAATAAAGTCAGTTGAAGACAACAAAGTAAAATAATACTCAAATAAAGTTCTACCAGTCCAATAATAAAGTTAAAAATGTAACCACAATATTAGAAAAAATATAGCAATACTGTTATGAAAATACAGGCAACATTTTTTTTAAATTAAATCATACTTGTATGGGAATAAAGTTGTAACCTTGCGATAATAAAATGGTAATATTATGAGAATAAAGTTGTGATTTTTATTAAAGTTGTAGTGTTATGATACATTAGTGTTCTTTTGTCATTCACCATGAATCAGATGATAAACTGACAAACAAATACTGTAAATTATGTAAATTATGACAATTTCCTTTGTGATTTTTTTTTTTTTTTGGCATTTAAGTTACAATGGCACAGTTCCTCCTGTCTCTGAAAAAAATGGAACGGTCCTGTGAACTGTTCCTCTGTACACAAAAATATGACTTTGTCCATTTTTTTTCCCACTTTTCACACAGTGATGTAAATGTATTGCGTATGTAGAGAAGGTGCGTCTCCCCATTTGCATAGAAACCAACTTGCAAATTAAGTGTGATGGGGTATATAGCTTGACTTTGACTTATGTTAGCTTCATTAGCCTTGCTTGGAAATGAATTGATTGTTAATTGTTAATTCAACTCCATGTGTACACTTCACGGAAGATGCTGTAGCATGACGGGACCATACTATTTTGGATTCTGGGGTGGAGGAAGCAGAAAATTGCGCCTCCAAAAACAAAAGTTGAACAGTTTCTCCAGATGTGACGCCACTGTAAGAACACCGTTGTTCACCTGATCGCCAAGGAATTCCAGACTTGTAATAAAAGGCTCCGTTTCATCATTTTGACGGCTAAAGTACAGCATGTCAGCGTGATCTCACCACTCCGCCACCCACGCCCCCCCCCCCCCCCCCCCCCAACGGCAGTCACGTACGCTTAGCGTGCCCGTGCAGCACAGGCCATTCCATTGGCACCACGAATATCTTAACATGCACGTGGCGTGATCTCACTGAATGGCTAACACGTTAGCAGCCAGCTAACAGCCATCAAGTCTCTGGATGCACATCAGAGGAAACTAGCGGACACGCTACAGTTTGTTTCATCCAACAATGAAGATGAATGATGACTACACACCAGAAGAATGGTACATCAGGTTGTTGGTAGCTTTTGATTTTTCATGAGACGCCAATTTCAAAAGAAAGAGGGGCAAAAGTTGAATACACAGGAAATTAGCCAGTATTATTTGAAATGAGCCTGTCTTGAGGGGGGGATCCTGTCTCACTACTCACCCCCTCTCCCTCTACTTCAAGGCAAATGAGAACAGCATTATTTACCATGATGACCTGGTGCATATGACGCTAGAGGGTTGGGACCAGGTGAGTTACTTCTACTTATTTAGGCCATATTGCACAGCCCTAGCGTAGACGGCAACAACGGCACTTGAAGCAGGTGTTTGCTAGTCAAAACACAGTCAGATTGCTAATCACAAGCGACAATGCGAGGCCCCTCAGAAGGTCAGCATCAAAAGTCAATCTCCAGACTCAAACCCTATAGAGAATGCAGTTTACTTACTAAAAGAGGAAACTTGAAGGGAGCAAACCCCCAAAACAATCCACACATCCATTTTTTATAGTGCTTGCCCTTATTAGGTTCATGAGTGAGCTGGAGCCTATCCTCGCTGACTTTTGGTAAACCCTGGACTGATGGCCAGCCAGTGGTCGCCATTGACACTCACATTCACATTCACAGCTACTGTATGAATAAACTACAGTCTTCAATGAATCTAATATGCATTGTTTCGGAATACGGAAGGAAGCTGAGGAGAACACGCCAACTTGAAACTGTGAGGCAAACATGATAACCACTTCTACACTGTGCTGTCCCACGACAAGCATCCTTCACACTTGAATTCACAGAGTCTGCTGTAGGCTAACCATAGCGACGGTCGTCAAGGTGAGTTTCACTTTCTGCGGCTCAAGTGTGGGGGGAGTGGCGGTGAGGGGGGAGATTATCTTCCCTGGTCTTTACACTGGGTTGAGCCTCGCTGGTAAACAACAGACCGCTAATCAGATCTCCTCCATCAGCTAAACGTATTAAAACTTTGCGATACTCAACAGGAAGCAGCGGCTAGCAGCTGTGCTAATAGCACTTGGAGATCTGCTGTATGTAATGTATACAGGGTGGGTGGGACAAAAGTCAGCATGAATTAAAAAAAAAAAAAAAGTATTTTTGTTATATGTATGGGTCATTTTCATATAATTTGATCAGTAAAGACAGTTGACTGAATATCCTTTTGAAAATGTATTTGAATTATTGACAGTTTTTATCGATCAACAGGTCATAATTGTTTCTATGAAAGAAAGAAAAAAACATTTGAATGGCAAAATGTCTACCGTTATGCGTCTGAAATGAAGTTCCATGATTTGCGACATGTTTTCTGAAGATGCTAATTATATGTTTGGATACATAGGATTTTTCTCCTATTGCTTAATATGACTTTTCCATGAAAACACACACAAATGCATCTTACTGTCTTCAGAGTTCCTCCGTCAATGATGATTGCCTTTACTATGAATGCCTAAAATTTTAAATCATCAAAACATTTTGAAAATAGAGTGGCTGTTTCAGCATGGGAGACTTTTACCCATATAAAACTAAGGCGGCATTAAAAAAATAATAAAAAATTGCAAAATGAGAATATTTCATTTTACAAGTATCTTTACTGTTATTGATCAAATTATATGAAAATGACCCTTACAGTTTTTTTTGGCTTTTCTGGCATATTTTCCTTCCTGACCTGTTTCCTTCCTTGGCTGAAAACTACTTCCTTCCTTCCTTTGTTTTTCCTGGCACCTTTTCCTTCCTGACCTTTCTTAATTTCTTCCCTCTTTCCTTCCTTTTAGCAGTCTTTCCCCATTCCTGCTTTTTATTCGTGCATCAGTACACCCGTCCTTCATTCCCTTTCAGCCTTCCACTATTCATTCCTTCAGAGCCACTTTGATTCTTGCATCCTTACATCCATCCTTCCTTCACGTCAATGTACTTTTCTGCCTTCCATCCTTAATTCCGTCCTTCCTTCCACCATACCCGTTTTTTATTCATGCATCCTTCCATCACTTAAAACAGCTTTTCTGCCTGCCTTTCTTCCCTCAGTTGCTTTTTATACTTTCATCCCTACTTCTATCCTTACTCACTGAAGCCTACTTTGCTGCCTTCTTACCTGCATTCCCTCCTTCTGTTATACTTGTTCTTTATTCATGCATCTTTACACCCTTCTTTCGCTTCAGCTTACTTTGCTGCCTTCCTTCCTTTATCTCCTTCCACCCACCTGAGGCCGGCTTTTTTCTTTTCTCCTTCCTTTCCTCATTTTTTCCTCCCTTTCTTCCCTCTGACCCCCATTGTATTTAGGATTCTTACTTTTTTTTGCTTAAAACAACTTTTCTAATTTCTTTCCTTTGTCCCTACCTTCCTGCCTTCCTTTCCCTCAGACCAGTTTTTTTCCCGGCATCTTTTCCTTCTCGACTTCCTTCCTTCCCTTCCATCCCTCAGACTCGCATTTTGATTTCTTCATTCCGTGCATCCTTCTGTCCTTCGCGTTCAGCAGGTGCGCTTTTCTGCCTTCCTTTCTTCCACCTCAAACTCCGTCTTTCCTTCCTTTCCTACTACCATGCAATGTGCCTTCTTTCATGTAGTACAACATAGCATATGGGCTACTACTTTCTTGAATCAATATGGTGGACAAACGCAAACAACAGCCAATCTTTGTTTTTCTCCTCATGAATAATGAATCACACTCCGATGAGCCATCTGCTGCAAAACAGCAGGAAAAGTTTTAATAAATAATAACAAGTAGGGTGTGGCACGTTGAACGACTGGTTAGAGCGTCTGCCTCACAGTTCTGAGGTTCTGAGGGTTCAATCCCTGGGCCCGCCTGTGTGGAGTTTGCATGTTCTCCCCGTGCCTGCGTGGGTTTTCTCCGGGCACTCCGGTTCCCTCCCACATCCCAAAAACATGCATGGTAGGTTAATTGACCACTCTAAATTGCCCGTAGGTGTGACTGTGAGTGCGAATGGTTGTTTGTTTGTATGTGCCCTGCGATTGGCTGGCAACCAGTTCAGGGTGTACCCCGCCTCCTGCCCGATGACAGCCGGGATAGGCTCCAGCACTCCCGCCACCCTAGTGAGGAGAAGCGGCTCAGAAAATGGATGGATGGATAATAAGTAGGACAATAGCGTTAAATGTTCATCATATATCAAATTCAAACATTTATTCCATTATATTTTTCATGACGTTAGTATGGTCTTATTTTTGGAGAACTTGATTAAAACTGAAATGCCCCCTGATAGGAAAAGGGATTGCCATTGATATTAATAAAGTCAAATAATCATTGTGAATATGTACATTCGTGTAAAGACAGTCAATTCCCTTCCAGGAGGCTGTTTGACCTTCCATTTGTTCGGACTTTGCATTACGATTTCCCCATTAGAAATAATGGAAATAGCAGAAGTTGAAACCATGGATTGGATTAATTTTTAAAACATTTAAATACTATATAGTTGTTTGTTGTTGTTTTTTTAATCTAGTGTCTGCTTTATATTATTTAATGAAATAATCAATTGTTATTTAATATTTTTTTTTAAATTATATAGTTTTTATTGTTTATTCATTCTATTTATTATATGTTTAATACATTAATTTTGATTATTTTTATATCAATGCTGTACAATGAGAATTATGCAACTACACAGAGAAAATATTTATTACAATATTCATTCATCTTCCGTTCCGCTTCTCCTCACTAGGGTCGTGGGCGTGCTGGAGCCTATCCCAGCTATCTTCGGGCGAGAGGCGGGGTACACCCTGAAGTGGTCGCCAGCCAATCGCATGACACATATAAACAAACAACCATTTGCGCACACATTCACACCTAAGGGCAATTTAGAGTCCTCAATCAACCTACCACCAATGTTTTTGGAATGTGGGAAGAAACCGCAGTACCCGGAGAAAACCCACCCAGGCACGGGGAGAACATGTAAAAAAAAGTTTGCTAATTAAAATCACAAGTAAAATTATTGCTTTTTTTTTGTTGTTTTTCTGACAATTTTTTTTGCCTGTGTTGCATCAAGACAATTAAATAAGGAATATATTAATAAACCCATCCCTAGCTGAAACAAATTAACAAATAATCATTAAAATACTTTGGGGTTGGCATGAAAAGGATAAACGAAAAACTTTGTCCACCATTTTGATGATCAACGTCTGAGGATCTGATCCGATTATAGTGCTCTTTTCCGCCCCCAAAAAACCAAAACCCCAATGTGCGACATGGAACTAATCCAAACACAAACACACGCGCGCACACACACTATTTTATGATTTGAGGTAATCCTCTGGCTGTGTGGGCCACGTGGGAGTAGCAGCAGATAATCCGCAAACGCACTGGCGCAGCTGTCATGTCGACCTCACGAGTGGCGGCGATGTTAAAGACGAGAGACCAAGCGGACCAGTGTGAAAATAATGTCATACTTTGGTCAAAATGGTAGATGGCGATACCATTTTTGGCCTGTGGTAAGATACAGTATATAAAAAAAATTGGCTGATGATCCCCCCCCCCACACCCCCCAAAAAAAACCAACAACAAAAAAAATTATGACTAGAAGTACCAGTATTACAAGTTTGCTTCATACAGTGACCAAGCTCGTAACGCAGTTTAGTTGTACAGTATATCAAATTAATTTTCCCCATTGAAATCAATAATGTCATTAATCTGATGCAGCCCCCCACAAAAAAGCAAAAACATTTTGTAGCGTGTTTTTAATTAAGAAAAATAGAATGTTGTATAAAAAAAGAAGTAAAAGAAGGGAATGTCAACAAATAACCTGTTTGTATAATGTTTAATTACTGTATTAAGTAGGGCCCGACTGATATGGTTTGTTGCCGATTCCGATATTTCGCAGAATAAAATTCCGATAACTGATTAATCGGCCAATTAATTTACAAAATATACAATGAAAAGAATAACTTCTTTTTTTTGGTGTCCTAACGCCTACAACAATAAAGATATGAATTACAGGCAGAGCAATTTACCGTTTTACAATACTTTGTCCTTTAATATTTGTGTAACTTTACAACAGACAGAAGAATCAGTTGATTTTTTTTTTACCGATTTTTTTTAATGTTTGTTTGAATGCCATTATCTTTGTCTTATGCTGTAATGAATTACTGTGTGTGAATTTTTTGGGGCCACAAAATCAATAATTTAATCATTTGTTTTGTATTGTTGTTTTAAAAATACACAACATGTAAATCTCTTTGTTTTATGTTTAATTTGACAGTCAACCTCAACTGTGAGTGGCATTAAACAACTTGAAGACTCTTTTTGGATGAATTGTTCACTGCCACCACACAGCGCTCCTACTGTATCTCAAGTTTGCAGCTGCAAGTCAAAGCACAAAAACCTCCAAATGACGGCTCGTATCTTGAAAAACGTGATTCGGGTCACTCGTATCTCAAGGCACCACTGTATTTTACTTATGCACTTAAATACATTTAAGACTAGTCTGTACTTTAAAAAAAAAATCACTTAAGAAATCAGTTCAACCTTTTTCACAAAAGTATTCGTACTTCTACTGTGAGTACTTTTTTGCCTTTACAGTCCGAAATGGAGCATCTACCATTTTGTCATGGGGGGGGTCTCTATAGCGGTGGGTTTTCGTTACATAGCTAAAGATGCAAGTCATCGCTTGGACAAAGTGTGAGAATGTCAGGTATGTGTTAACACCCTGCAAGATAACACGCCTCACGTATCAACTTTTACGAACCCACATGAAACCATGTGGTACAATTCGGCTACTCATTTCTCAGGTTGAAATTACTGAGTCATTATTTCCTGTCCGGTTGGGATATGACATGCTTTTGCCACACACACAAACACACGCTGTAAATGTAACGCTGCGCGTTGTCAGCCCAGGCTGGCATAACACCCTTGACTCATTTATTGCAACGGGACATGTCTGCGCCGGTCTTTAAAAAAATGTTCTGACTCAGGCTGAAGATAATCGAACAGTGTTTGACTAACATGTTCAAACTGATGCCCGCGTATGAGTTTTTTTATAAGGAGGCTCATCGGAGTTTACACAAAGATTAGTGTCTTTCGCAGAGAGAGTCTACAAAATTGGTGCATCGGAGCCATACCGGAGGAGTTGGCGTTTATCGGCCTTTGGCTTTCACAAAGAACCGACTTTTGGATTTGACAGGCAGTGTGAAAGGGGAATATGTTTTGCCACTTTCACAAGGAGATCTGTGAAATAGTCGCATCAGAGCCATACCAGTAGATCTGGAATTTGTCTATCCATGCCTTTTACGCACAATCCAGCGAAGTCAGATGATGTCATTTGGCTTTTACAAGCAACGTGAGACGTGGCTGCTATGACCTCCAGTATTCTACTGCCTGCAGTGCTGTTCTCACAAATAAAGTTCAATTTCAACTACTGTACTGCACATAGAAAAGCCTGTTTTTGCCTCTGTAGGTGCTGCCGTTTTGGTTAACGAGAGACTTCAAATTGGCCAAAACGCAGCACGTGTGTGAGTGTGCGTACGCAACTGGGCTCCTCCCACCGCTGGCTGTAGCATTAGCACCGGGTCATTACACGCTCATACCGCTTAGTCTTTTGTCTTTAAGTTTGTTTACGTGGGCGCAAGAGGAGAGAGCGAGGACGCACAATGCGGATCCCCAAGCATCTGCCCCACTGGTGGTCTGAAAACAACCCCCCCGCGGGGAGCAGAGAATGGATGACATGAACATACCATCAGTACAAGCGTAGCGAGCAAAGCGCTCCTTAAAATGTAAACAAACAACTCTTCTCGTGAAACAAAAAATTTTTTTCGTGGGTTTACATTGGTCAACGAGTATTTTATATTTAACACAGAGCAATTTGGAACATTTGTGAAACAGATGTGTAGATAAATGTGTGAGTAGTGATGATTTCTTGAAGTAATTCCTTGTTTAGTCAGTCAACTACTATTAATCAAACAGCATCGTTCTCAGGGTTTCTGTAGTAACATAGTATCAAAAGTATTTATTTTTTTGTCAAAATGAAATTCTGCCTGACAACCAAGGTTATACAGATACACTACATCGGGCATTCACAACAAGTGTGCTGTGGGAAATTATCCAATTTTACTTGGTGGAAAAATTATGATTGATTTACTACAAATAATGTATCTTTATTCATCTATTAACGCCAGCAACATTTTGTGACAGGCAGCACAATTAAATCCTCCTCCACTAGATGGAAGAAGTTACAATTCTCACAGTTACTTTGAGCCTCTGAGTGAAAGCTCGACTCCGTCTCTGTCATTTTGCAGGAGAGTGATTTCAATTTTATGGCGGCAATCAAATCTGGAGGAATTATATCTTGGTGATTTATATGGCAATATGGGGCTTTTCCTCAGATTTTAGTTTTCACCAAACATCTGTCAAATCTATGTATCAATCTATCTATCAATATTTCATAAAAGATGATAAATAAAAGTTTTTGGAGGCTTCTATCAATCTCTAAACCTCACGTTTAGAGATGTTTTTGCATGAGGTGAAGCTTGGTGTCATGGGTGCGGCCATCTTGGAAATGGGAGTTGGTTCCAGTTGTTGCACTGATGAATCAAGAAAAGAGCTGAGTGCAACAGTGGACTGCTCCCTAGATGTCAAAATTGGAACTAAACCTTGATTTCGACTGGTATTCATCTAAAAGATTTCTGCATGTACAAATGACAAACAAAACCTGCGGCCGTGGGATTTGCAGGTACTCCCAAACGACTCATAAAAACTGATTAATAAAGAGTTCTTCCAGTTATTAGTGATTTAGTTGTAATTCACAGGCTTAAAAACATACAAAAATGCTTAATCTGTCATGATTGTTTCGACTGCCCCCAGCCCCTTCTCATGCAATGGACTATTCCATCTCCCTGTTACGCATGTACAGACTTTATTCAGCAAAACAAACTTGTTGGCGCATTGTGAGGAAAATTAAGCAGTATTATCCCAGTGAAGCAGAATGCGCGAGAAAAACTGTTTTTAATCAAAACTAACAATGTACTGTATGTAACTGACAACAGCAAAAGGCCGACGCTCTTGCCAGTAACTGTTGCGCTGCCATCAGCCGAGGATGCAAGTAGAGATGAACTGGAGAGTGAAAAGAGTGACACTTTTCTTCACCAAGATGTGACTATTAAAGTGGTCGAGATGGTTTCGAGTTCCCAAATAGTCAAAAATACAGCATCCCCTTTCCTCAAAAACAAACAAAAAAACATGTCGGCGGTGTGGAACAGACAACACGTAATGCCCGGATCAAACTGCAAGACAAATTTGCTCTTTCACGATTGCGCTGTCAAGACTACTGCAATAAAATCTGGTATTCCAATACCACCACATTCTGTTTTTTACGGAAAAGAAAAAAAAAAAAAAAAAGAAAAAAAACTTTATGGAGCCAAGGAACATATTTTACAATTGTAAAAATCTCACGGAACACCAACAAACAAAAATGTCACAAAAAGTGGATACATTAATTACTGTATGTACTTCCTGCCATCTAATAGAAGACCTGTCACTATGCCTCACTGGCATAAATAGATGAACAAAGATATATTTATTGTAAATATAATTTTCTGAGGAATTAAGTACACAAGTATATACAGTAAATGAACAGCTCATTTAAATAGACACATTCCTCCATCTTGTGATCAGATCAGTAATAATTTTTTTTTTCAACTCGTCGATCGGCCCCAAAATTCGTGATCGTGTAAAGCCTAATATTAAAGTCAAGGTACTACTGACAAGCTCACAGACTGGATTTCCATTAACAATACAACTCCCATTAGGATCAAGAAAAGGCACAAAGAGAGGATTTTATATATGAATATTCAAAGTCTTTACAAAAAGTCCATTTCTGTTCATATGTTTTACATGCTGTGCATTGCATTTCATGTAAATGTCCAAATAAGTCCAAAGTCCTTTTTTGGCATTTTTAGCACTCACTGTCTCTATAGGGGGCTGGTTTACACCAGAAAAAAAAAAAAAATCCATCCTGTTAACATGTCTGTAGAGGTGCAGCTTTATCAAAACGAGTTTCCCCCAGAAATTAGTAGGGTTACAATATGCTTGTTTTGCACTTCATGACTCAAGTGTTGATGTGAAAATTCATGCCAGTGTAGCACACGGACGTGGGTTGAACGGCCCATTAGTGGGGTTGTCTTAGCCCCAAAATAATAAACACGCACCTGCATAGAATACGGAAAAAGTGAAGTGTTCTTTCAAACGAAAAAAAAATGGTAGGCAAATGACTAACACTTTGTTTTTTGTTTTGTCTTATTCTAAGCGTTCGCGCAGCTTGAGCTAGTTTGTCTTCGTATTTTGAAGTTCTATAAATATAACGGGCTCCATTTGAAGTTAGCAGGTGCACGTGTTACGGTTCTTGTGGGCGAAAGTGCTGACTTAAAACACCCGTCAAGATGTCTTCGACACGACACACAAGGCGGAGGAGTACTCACCTTTGGGACGGTCATGCGGCGGCGGTGGAGGGCGGTTCCCACCTCCCGCGGAATGGCACCGTTGGAAAGCGGATTCCCAGTTAGCGAAAAGCCGGTGTCATCTTGGAGCTCGGCGGTGATGAGTCCGGGAGCTTAGAGCGGCAGGAGGGGGTGGGAAAGGAGGAAGAGCACGCGGGCAAGGAAGTACGTCGGGCGGGAGGGAGGGATGGAGGAAGAAGAGCTCGAAGACGCTTCTCTTGGACCCCAACAATCACGATTAATAATTAAAACGTACTTTTTTTAAATAGGCACTTTGTGTTTAAATAAAAACAGCAGGTAAAGCTTCATAAAAACTAATATACACACAATTAAAATCAAATATGTAATTAAAATAGATTAATAAAAAAAATCTCAGCATGTTATAACATTTAGATAGGATACCTATATATATATATAAAAATAAAAAAACTCAAAAATCAAGTTATCTTTTAGTCATGTAATAAAATAACACCAATTAATCATGAAAGGTACAGCCTTGAAATAAAAGTTGAATTTACTCCTTGATAACACTAGCAATTCATAACACTATCTCAAATCATCTGTCCCAATTAAAATGAATGAAAATGCTATTATCTGCTTCAATCTCCCCACCCAAAAAAAAAAAAAAAAAAAAAAATCCAACAAAATGTTTTTGTAATTTTAAAAGTAACTATTATTTTATAAAAACATACAGTACTGTATTGACAAGTATAAAACATTTTTTTCACACTTCATCCTTCAGTGCTGCTCATTCTGGTGTTTGCGCCTTGGCCCCCCCGGGGGAAGTGCAAGACAGACAGTTCGGATATACTGTACAGGAGTCTTCGCTCATCTCTCAGCGTGTAAGTACGGCAGTAATATTAGTCGTTCTTTGCAGAAGATAAATAATATATGCCTGTAATTATTATATTTTTCTACGTACGCTACCATTTTTGTTCAGATAGCCGTTGCTTAAAGGCAGGGTATGCAAGTTTCCAAATGCTAGCAAGATTAGAATCCAGCCTCATTTCATGTCCCCGTCACTGTCTTGTGTGTCTGCATAAACAAAGACCCCCAGCTCACTTAACAAAAAAGAACCAGGAAGAAAGTGGCTTGTCGTGCTTTGCTGGCTGTCTCAGGAGTGCTTCTCGGTCGGTCAGGCGCACGACGAGCCGCTGGGGGAACGAGGATGGGACCTGTGGTCCCGCTAACCTGCGGTTGCCCCACTCAGAATGCACCGCGAGGGCCAGCGTTACACAAAATTTGGCCAGTTTGATATTGTATATTTTGGAATGTACAATCAATTAAAAATAGGTGATTAACTTTCTTGACAACCCGGTGAGAATGTTGACGCCATTGTTCGTGTGTACGTCGGCGCCGTAGGGTTTCCAATAAACCAAGGATTTTAAGAACAAACTCCATCTTAAAATGGTAACAACACTGCCACATCGTTGCTAATTGTTAACCCATGAACCTATGGTGTTTCCCATTATATGCTAGGGGAGGCTAAATGATTTCTATACATATACATATTAGGCTATGTGATTTACTGTTTTGTACACACGTGTGATTCTCTTTTATGTTTAGTTTGACAGTAACCATCTTGGACTGGCTATTAGCAGCTTGCCTTTTATGAAGTATATTTACTAATCATATCTGCCAAACTCCTGCTTGTTGCGAAGTGAGATGAGTCAGCTGTCACCATAGAGCACTCATGTCAAGTTTGCGCTCACGATCGACGGCTCGTATCTCAAAAAACTCGCAAATCGTGTCACTTGTTTATCTAGGCACTACTGTACAGGAAAAGGTTTAACCAAATATAAAAATACAATAAAATAGTTTTCAAAAACATTTTATTACATGTATAGGGCAGCACTGTACCCTAGTGGTAAGCCTGTTTGCCCCACTGTTTGGGGAGTTGGGATCAAATCTCCGGTCTTCCTGAGTGGAGTTTGCGTGTTCTCTCCATTCGTTCTATTCCATTCCTTTCACATGCCAAAAACATGCATTTTAAGCCCATTTAAAAATATAGATATATACTTATTCTAATAATTATATATATTTTTTAAATAACTGTTCTCATTTTTTTTAAATTAAAAGGGGCAAAAATGTAGCTCTGTCCAGCCTCTTTGTCAAAAACAATAACAGTACATTGGAGCCACGTTGGTAGACGGCAAGCTGGATGTGTATTTTTAGAAAATACTGCAATGCTTGGTGCATTTTTTTGTTTTTTCTTTTTTAAAATTGGCAGGTGTTTTTGCCCCTCTCTAGTGTTGAACAAGAGAGACTGCAATGTAAAGTGAAGGGCACACCCATCAGCAAAAACACATATCTGTGAAAATGTGATTATAATGATAAGAAATGCAAACAAGCAACATGTTAACTTAGTAAAATTTTATTTACCAACAATTATAATTCTTCCATAATCTTGTTTTCAAGTTGGCTCATAAATGTTTACACAGTATAGTTTGATGACAAAAATAATGTTTTCCCCCCGTTTTTACATCTTGTGTCAGTTTATGCAGCATATCGTAGAGCAATTGAACATATTTATGCTTCTTTTTTAATGTGTCTAAATGTGTCAGGTGAGTTAAATGAACTTTTGTTGTTGCTGTTTTGAAGCGTGTTAACTCTAGGAAATGAACGCACTCACTTGCTCCTTTGACTCAAGATGCTAAAAAAAGGTGAACACATTGTCATGTGGGGCGTGAAGAGCAAACGTGGCAATCGCCGGAGACAGAGAGCGAGTGACACCTGCTTCGATATCAAAGTCCAAGTTCCTCTCGCTGGTCCTCTAGTCTTCTAAATCCTCGTCTTCGTCGTCCTCATCAGCCTGTTCCCTGGTGTCCAGCTCATCCTCGTCGTCCACCTGCGGGTACAAAATGTCTTCCGTGGTTACATTTTGTTCATAAACGTAGTATGCAGGTCAACTAAAATGGCCCCCAGCCTTGTTGTAAAGGAAATAGTAGCCAGGGGGCTTGTATTTAGATGGCCGAGACCAACATACACTAAAACTCTTTGGAACTTCGGCAGGTGCTGCTGACTTGGTTAACAACAGAATTTAAACAGGTTCAGAAGTTGCCTTGTTAATACTGTCTGCGAACTAAAGTAATTATATATTTTCATCGCAGATGGCGAAAGGGAGGCGTCTATTTTAGGAAGGAGCCATTACACGTGGTGTCAGGTGTCGGTCAACGGTTGAGTAGCTTTACTTTATTTTAGTTTTACAGTGGTACCTTAACTTACGAGTGAGCCAACTTATGATTCTTTCCAGATATGAGCCATCACTCGGACGATTTGTTTGCTTTGAGTAGAGAGCAAAAACATGAGACGCCCGCTAGATGACAACAAGCTATGACTGCAGCTTTGTTGCGGTGTTATTGGTATCGTTATTGCGACGGTGTTATTATGCGTTTCATCGTTAAATCTGTGTGGTGTGTCTGTATTATACTACCCCCTGATGGCCAAGGCACACACGCACACACACACACACACACACACACACACACACACACACACACACACACACACACACGACACAATGCCCATTGAATGAACGCAAAAGTATCAAACTAATTTTGTCATGGGCCACAGCGTGGTTCCGGTTTCCCTCAGAGGGCTGTTATGACTGAAAATATATAAATGTTTAATCGCCTCATCATATTACTACATAGATAACGAATTGATGGATAACTAGTTTTGAAATCAATTCTTTACATTCTACTTACGTTATTATGCTACATTTGAGATATGAGACTTGAGGTATGAGTGTTTTGAGATACGAGCTTGGCTATGGAACAAATTCAACTCTTAAGTCTTTATTTAGTTTTAAAACCAAGAGATACAGTCACCTGGCGGTGTTCTACGTGTATTGTTGTAATTAAGCATTGCCAGATCCTTTCAGTGTCATATGGCGTCTTCAAAGCACAAGTACTGCAGTTTTACTTTCAGTTTGATTCAGTAACATAATCATCGTCAACAGGAATCTTTGAACGGAAGTAGTTTTATTTTATTTTAGTTTTAAAACAGAGCAGTACCGTCACCTAGTTGCATTTTGTGGGTATGTCAGGCATTAATAAGTGATGTGATATTGCTCATAATGTAGCCAGACTCCTTGCTACTTCACAGTAAGGTCAATTTCTGGTTTTATGGTTATCATCATCAGGTATCTTCAAAAGTTGTCTTCTATTTCAGCATTAACCGAGTGATACAGTCACCAAGTGGCGTTTTATAAATATTGCTGGAATTACCAAGTGTTGACAGGCCCTTTCCTACGTCACACTAAGCTCCATTTCCAGGACTAAGGTTATCATCATCAGTTCTACTGTATACCGTCTGTCCGAGGCCTTTGAGTCTCTGCCTGAGGTTGTGGATCTTCTGGTCCTGGTCGGCCAGCAGCATGAGCAAGTCGTCCTGCTCCTTCTTGGACTCGAGGACGTCCGCTTCAAGCTTGGCCGTCTCCGTCTGCAGGATGGCCGCCGAGCTGGTGGCTGAGGCCGCCTGCTGTTCCAGCTGCGCCCGCCCCTCTGTCAGGCCCCGGACCTCCTCCTGAGGAGTGGACGACGACATAGGAAAGAGTTTGAGCCCTGCCTCAATCTTTAATCACATTTAAACATATTAAAAAAACATTTTTAAACAAATTGCAAACATACTTTAACACAAACAAATTGCAAGCATAGAATGAATAGAAAATACTGTGCATATTGTACTTTCTTTGTGTTACATATATGCCTTTAAGGGGCTGGGCCTGGTGGGGTGGTGTCAGGTCAGACTCTGCAGTTCTCATTTTGTTGATGTGTTTTACTGTTTCCCAGCATTCAATAAACAGCTGAAAAGTGCATCAGTGTGGGTCTCCTTTATCACATGCCAGGATATTACAGTAAGTATACTGTAAAACCCCATAAAGAAAATATTTATTGTCAACCGCAATATAGCCGGGATTTCCGCGACACACAAAAAAAATATATATACACTGTATAGCAAGTGCGCAAACGAGGAACCCCAATATAGCAGGTGAAAACTGTAACCAATTTAAATAATTAATTTAAGTTCCAGCGAGAGATATTTTTCCACACACTTTCAGTCTCTCCGTTTCTGACGTCTGCGCCGCTAGTCTGCTCTCCAGTTCGGCCACCTTGGCGGCGTCTGCTGAGGTGTCTCCGCTCGGGGAAGCACCTGAAGACTGAGGAGTTCCAGTTTGATTATGAACTACATCAAGTGTGTGTGTGTGTGTGTGGGGGGGGGAAGTCCTAAATTTGCCTGTCTTTACCTCAGTTTCAGCTCCTCTAAGCAGGCCTTCGTTTTTCGTCTTCAGCTGGCTGATCTCGGCCGCCTGCGACTGGACCTGACTCCTCAGAAGCTCCAACTCCTGGAAGCGACACCAAGTGATGATGCTGATGAATAACACAAGCACGGTGTATCATCATCATCAGTGGTGATGTGACGGTCACCTTGAGGAGTTCTGTGTTGTCTGAGCCAACTGTGGCACCCTCGGTTGGCTGAGACCCCTCGGACCGCTAAGAGAACAAACACAAGCATAGAAAATTAATGCACAGTATGCATTTGTGGTGTAGAGTGAAGCCCCGCTATTCACGGGGACCGAGCCCTGCCACAAATAGTGAAAATCTGCGAATAGGGTAAACGGGCTGCATAAGGTGTGCTGAAAATTCTTGATCTTCGGGGTACTTCGACAAAAACATGTCACTAACATGTTATTAAGACACCTGAGAACTGTTTTGAATTCCGGGAAAAAAAGCACAATATGGCTCCTTTGAGGCAGTGAAGCTTCCAAGGTTTCCTTCATAATTTTGAACACCTGAAAATGGAGGTCCTCTGCATAAAACGGCTTTCATTCCTAAATGGTAATTGTAATATTTATGTGAAACCTCTGAAATGAAAGCCGAAAGTCAACATTTTAGTCATGTTAAATTTGACTGAAAATCCAATGTGGTGGTGTACAAAGACAAAAGTCACCACTAACCAGGGCGTTAATGATGGCGTCTTTTTCACTGAGCTGTGTCTGGAGGAGGGCGTGTTGACTGCGCAGCTCCTCCATCTCCTCTCGAAGCTGCGCCACCTCTTCGGTCTGCATGCCATTGAAGTGGGCGCCGTCTCCCAGCGTGTTGTTGGCGTGACTCGGGTTTTCCTTACCTATATACACACACACGTAAAATCCATATGATCAGGGGTGGGCTAACTTTAGTGCTCGAGGTCCACGTTTGATTTTTTAAAACGGACAGATGGGCCAGGTCATTCATAGTGGGGGTATGAGGTTAAAAAAGTTACAAGTGTATGTTAAATATGTAAACTACTTTATTTTAATAAAAATAATGTTTTATTGTATTATTTATAATTAATCAGAACTAATCAATTATTTCATACAACAAAAATAGAAAAGTTATATATATTTGTAAAATACCCACTATTTCGCTTATAATAGGTGACAACGGAAAATTGGCTTGCTAAAAAAGCCGTTCCAGCCTATCTTGAGCTTGTCTTTGTCTACAAATGCGCAGTGTAAAAAAATAAAATAAAATAAAAAATGTAAACAAATGAGATCCCTAACTTTTTTTCCTCATAACTCTTAGAATAGACTATCACATAAAGAAAATTCCAATAAAGATTTGTAAAAATACAAAAGATATTAGTAAAAGTGTTTGTTTTATAATTATTACCATTTCATTATATATAATGAATCAATTGACTATTATTAAATGGGATTAGGAAAGCTATCAAATATTTTTAGAATTGAGTATTCTACCGATTATCCCATCGATTAATCTGACAAAAATAGACTTCGTATGATTAAACGCAGTATCATTTGCATATAAGATGCAGGTTATTTTAAATTTGCTAACATCGACGTTACCTTGTGTTGGCGATCGTAGACGGGCTGTTGTGGTACACATCACACTTCATCTTAAATGTGTAATGTTCCCAACCTCTGAACATTCAGTCTTTAACAGACTCTTTCCTCCTGACTCGCTGCCATCGCGCCAACTTATTTCTACATAGAGTAATATGTGCAACTGATGTAAGAGTCTGTGGGAAAAAACGATCCTGTGAAACTTTGAGGCAAAGATATTGCTTTGACCTTTTCCTGTAATCGAATTATTTGATCAATTATTGATGAATGAATGAAAAAAAGAAATACATTTTAATTAACCAATTTTAAGTAAAAAAAAAAAATGCAATAAATATTACACGACTCATGATAATGCAAATGCTCAGTGGGTCGGAAGAAAGAACGGAGCGGACAACATGGGGCCATAGTTTGCGCATCCAAAGCATTCGATGGTGGTGGCATTATTCAGCTATGCAGTGAGGTAGGTGAACGCACCCAGCTTGAGCTTGAGGAGGTTGTACTGGTCCTTGTGCTGCTGGATCTGGCTCAGCTGCTGGCCCATGGCGGTCTGCATCTGTTCAGTCTGGGTGGTCATGGAGGATACCTGCTCCTTCAGCTCCTGTATCTTGGAGTCCTGACCACAGACGGAAAATCAGTTGCAGAAGTACTTCAGGGCACAGCGCGAGTTTTCCTCAAGAAGGGGGGGCTTACTTGTTCTCTGATCAGCTCTTTGTACTGCGTGACGATGTTGTCGTGCTGCTCCAACGTCTTCTTGACCTCCTCTTCCTTCTTCTCATCCTCGCTGGACTTGTGCACCGCTTTGGTTATCACACCTGTTTACATCAGAGGGGAAAATCAGTTTTGAAGTATTCTGGAAAATACGCTTCAAAAGTCAGACAAAACTTGACGAAACAGAACGTTTGAGTTTTTCTTTGGCTTTTTTTTGGGGGGGGGTACAAAAAGAAGGAACAAATGATAACATATCTCCCGAGTATCAAAGGATGAACTCCACATGCTTTTTCTTTGGCTCAATTTTCAAATAGATTGGCTGTCATCACAACTCACACAAGACTTTACAAGTAACTTACATGAGCTCAGTCCAGCCAGCATAAAATGTTCAACTATGCACATTTTGCTTTTTTCTCCATATTCAAACTGATTGACTCCCCTTACAAATGCCTTTTCACAAGACCTCAGCATACCTCTCAAGGCTTTTAATATCAATTATTATTACAAGCCCTGTTCGCTTTTACTCTTCTATGGAATGTCAAATCTAACTTAAAACCTCACCTAGACAGTTATCATAAAGGTTTTATGATGGGGAAGTTTGAAAGCAATTATTTCTATTTGCATCATTTCCTATGGGTGAAAAGTAAAACTCAGGTTTCCCGTGTACTGACCCTCCAGTTCTTTGACCAGCTTGGTGAACTCGTGGTCAAAGAGCATCTGGTCCGGTGATGGGAAAACCGGCTGCGGCTTCTGGGCGGCGCGCGAGTACAGCTCGTGTTTTGTGACAAAGCCCAGCTTCTCCACAAAGTTCTCCTTGCCGATACGCTTCTCGATCAGCTGCTTTAACTTCTCTCTGAGGAGGAAGAGAAGCACCCCCCCCAAAAAAAAGAAACAAATCTTGGGCCGCAAGTAAACAAGTGATCTTGTAGCATGGCAGAGGCGAGGAGCTCACTTAGTGTAGTTTTCAAGTGAGTTGTCATTGTAGTAAATGCAGATGCCCAGCAGCAGCGCACACAGGCCCTGCACCAGACGTTCATCCTCTCCCAGGTTCTCAGAGATCTGTGCTGTGAGCTTTTGCAGCCAAAGAGTCAAGGAAAATTACAGAAAACTATTTACATTAGCAGTGAAGACAACCATTATAAATGTGTGCATATGTTTTGGTTGACTAACTGTGGGGGCTAGGAAGCTAACTTAGGTTTACTAATGCTCATTTACCAAACTTCCTGGTCACAGAAACAATCAAATATTTGAATCAAACTCAGTCCTCTGGCGTATTTTGCAATTTCATATTTTTGATCCGAGCTTAAAATTGAATTACGAAAATTCCCCCCCAAACATTTAATTACAAAATAATCATTCATTCTATTTTTATTTTGGATGGCCAATTGAAAACAGAGAGAACGTATGAAACACGGATTGAGCATGACTCCCCACTCCAAGGATACAAAGGGGACATTTTCCTGATTGTGGAGAAAGTGTGTGACGGCGATGGGGCAGTTGTTGATCCACGTGCACAGCAGCATGAGGAGACCCACCCTGGTTTGCACCCTGCTGCCCTGTGAAACACAACACAGACATCTTGAATAATATTATATAAATCAGAATTACTGCAGGAAGCAGCCACGGGAGATGACGTACATGTTAATCAAATTCAACGGTGACTGCATAAAATTGTCTTAATAAGATTTATGAGGGTGCTACATGGAAGCTAAATCTAAACAAAAGGCAAACGATTAAATTTGTAATGTTCAGTCAAATTTTTGCAGCTTAAAAGAAAACGACAACAAAAATTAATAAAATGACTTCCCACAATTAGTTACAAGCATCATTTACACTGCTTGAAAATGCTTTAAAAAGTAATGGTTTTTTGTACCTTTTAAAATTAAAAAGAAAAATATTCATTTTCCATACCGCTAATCCTCACTAGGGGTCACAGGTGTGCTGGAGCCTATCCCAGCTATCTTCGGGAGGCGAGAGGCGGGGTACACCCTGAACTGATTGTTATTTTATATTTAAATCAAACAGTTTGTTATTTAAAATGTTTTCTTTCTGAAAAATGTTTTTTTTTTTTTTAAATGTTATTTTTCAAACATTTTGAATTTAAATATTTTGTAAAACAATGTTTTTACTATGAGTTGTTATATTTTGTTATAAAATTTCCCTTTTAAAATGTTTTTAATTATATACTTTAATCACAATAAATATAAATAAAAAGTTTACATTTTAAAATTGCTTGAAACATTTTACAATCAAAATATTTAACAATAAATGTTTAAATAAAAAAATGTAAACTTAAAAAATTACATTCACTCAAAATTCTGCATTTATCCATCTTTTTTCATTTTCACTGTTCTATATTGATGACACGGAATCTGAATCAGAGAGCCTTCACGCTATTAATAGGGTTAGGACAAAAAAAATAAAATAAATAACAGCAACAGCGGATGTGGTTAGGTTGAGCAATACATGCATATCTTACAACATAATCTTGGAATATAGGGGAGAGAAGACATTTCTCAAATGAATATTACACAACACGACAGGGTTTTGAATACAGACTAAATATTTAACTGTCCAAATGATTTTCTTTCATCCATAATGAATCATTCCACCTCTTGCAGGGAACAAAAAGTATTATGTTTTAAAACCACAGTGGCGAGGCAAGAAGCCGCAGTTGCAGGCTGCGAACCACATGCAACAAGCTAAAAACTGAACAGCATTTCAGAACCTATGCAGCTTAGAGCAGGGGGGGAGGTGGTTGGGAGAAGAAAAAAAAAGAAAATAAAATAATTTAAAAAAAAAAAAATCACCTTTTCAGAATTTGTCTCCAAGTAGGACGCAATGCACAAAAGTGAAACAAACAAATGGACTTATTGGACAAACAAAGCAGAATGAGCTTCTCTGTATGTGTGAATGTTGTCTTCATACTGTAGAAATATGCTCAGCACTCACTGAATAAGTACGAGTATTTGCACTGCAGGCCAACATGGGTAAAAATGGTGTACTACATTTGCACAAAAAGACACTGTGCTTAAAGTCCCCCCCCCCCCCCCCCCCCCCCCCCCCCCCCACACACACACACACACAAAGAGAAAAGATAATACATTGTGCCAGTATGGGCTTGTAGAACGCCTGCAGAGTAGACGCTGCATCTGTAAAGCTGGAATTTTTGGCGCTGGTTAATGAAGTAACTTTGCCGCTTGCGAATAATCATTTTAATGCTAATATTTTTGGCGTGTGGTAATTGATGATGATGCAAATGTTGTGAATCATTATAATTAGGCTTTACACGATCAGGTTTTTTGGGGACGATCAAAGTTGAAAAAAACGATAACCGATCACAAGATGGAGGAATGTGTCTATTTAAATGACCTGTTCATTTACTGTATATACTAGTGTACTTAATTGCTCAAAATAATTACATTTACAATAAATAATGTATCTTTGTTCATCTATTTATGCCAGTGAGGCATAGTGACAGACAGAACAAATGATAAATGGTCTTCTATTAGATGGCAGGAAGTACATAGAGTAATTAATGTATCCACTTTTTGTGAAATCTTTTGTTTGTTGGTGTTCCGTGAGATTTTTCAATTGTAAAATATGTTCCTTGGCTCCATAAAGTGTATCCGCTCGCATTTGAGTTGACAAGATAAAAGCCCAATGATCGTAAAAAACGGGATGCGGTGGTATCGGAATACAAGATTTTATTGCAGTAGTCTGACAGTACAATCGTGAAAGAGCAAATTTGTCTTGTAGTCTGATCCGGGCATTACGTGTTGTCTGTCTCAGATGTGTTGTCTGTTCCACACCGCCGACGATGTTTTTTTGTTGTTGTTTTTTTTAATAACTTTATTGGCCATCAGATATTTCCAATACTTTGTCAAAAGACGTACGACAAGGCTAAAAATAAACTAGCTTTTGGATTCTAATATACTGTGCACGATGGCGACGCGGAGTAAATGTCTTTTGCGGAGCCGATCCGGCGAACTAGCATAAAATGCTAAATATCGGCCGATAATGATCGGCCCGATAAAATCGGTGTAAAGTCTAATTATATTATAAATGGTAATAATACAAGTTATTCCAATTAAACATTGGGGGTGTCAATTCTTTTTTGTTAAGCGGGCAGTCAACCTGGCAATTATCCACCTTTGAAGGTAACATTATCAGATAGAATTCATATCATTCAATATCAGAATTATAAATTCTTATAATTATTTCAATATAATAAATTGATGATTGAATTGATGAAATAAATGATTAAAAAAAGACTTATCATTATAAAAATGAATATGTCCAAATAACGTCCGTCTCCCCAACAGAATACAATAACCGTTTAGTCCCGCAAATGCCAGTAGATGCCTGGCACTCTGCAGTTGAGTAAACAAATGCTAAGGAGGGCCCCTACATGAAGAAATACAGTAAATGAAAAGCCAAAAAGGGCCAATTGTGCACCAGTGCAGCCTGATTATAAGCCACAGGAAAGAAAGGGGAACCACGAGTTGCTAGTCACCATTATCCCTTTCACACACAAAGCGCCCCACCATTAAAAAAAAAAACAACTTCCTCCTACACAAGCCAGGCCGAGAAGCAGCAAAAAAAAAAATGTTTTTAAAAACACACACACACACACCCTCAAACAACACACAAACACATGTAACACACACTTTACTCACCCGCCGGCTGATCTTATCACCCTGAAAAACCACAACGTGACATCGCTCTAATCAATGAGGCTCCAACTTTGACTTCTCAAACGTTTGGGGTTGAGGGACCCCTTAACAGGAGAAAAATCTTTGCAAGGCCCCCTAACCATAATGCCAGTTAAACATCACTACCATGTGTACCCCTAAATGTCAAAGGTACGGTGATTATCAAAATGGAGTAGAGAAGAGGTGCGTGAGCTCCCTCTAGTGCTATGCGAGAGAAGCACTGCCTAAATGGAGTTCAGTTGCATTTAACTTTGAAATACAAAGCATTTGCATTCAATCTTTTTGGACGCTTTGTTGTTTACTACAATAGAGAAATTTGTTATTGTTATAAGAAAAAAAAACTTATTCCAGTAAACATTTTTTCTACTTATAGCTTGAAAAAAGTGGAAATTGTCTAAAGACGTAAATTTTTCAGGTGACTAGTTATTTTATCCGCAATCAAATTAGTTTAGACTAGAAATGGTAAGATGGAGTTTTGCAGTGAATAACATTTTTGAAAATGACACAAACAAAAAAAATACCTAATTGTATTTTGTATCATTAATTTAAGTTTTAATTATTTTGCGGACCCGCAGGCTACGGCTCGCAGATGCCCAGAGGGGTCCGGGGACCTGTTTGAGGACCACTGCACTCAAACACTATCCCCCACCCACAACACCTTAACAGCGTCTATTTCTCGCCTGTCTACCTGGGAGAGGATGTTGGTGCACTGCTGCAGCAAGGACACAGGAGGCTTGCCCAGGCTGGTGGCCAGCTGGACCCGCAGCAGCTGCTCCTTCTGGGTGAGGTTGTCCTGCAGGGCATGCGCCAGGGCCACCGATGCACACCAGTTGGACAGGGAGTCAGCCGAGAAGAGGCCGCCGCACAGCAGCTGGCCAGCTGAAATGGAATTGGCTGAGGGGCGCACGCAATACAATAGGTTGATCTTCACATTGGCGATAACACTGGAGAATAAACTCCATAACATTAAACAAACTGTAACAATAGGCTCCGCCTTTTAAATTAAAATCGTTTCTGCCATCATCGAGGCAGTAAAGGGCAACATTAATTTATTGTTTGGACAGCACGTGACCTATCATTTGCATTCTGGTGGGCCACATCATTCTGATTTACATCAAAACAAAAAATGGGTTCTTGGCACATATGTAAACCCTCCACAAACTTTCAGGGGCCTCTATCACACAGACCCCCAAAAATTTCCTATGCCTCCACAACTCATGGGGTGTCCGCCTCTCATATTCCGAGAGGGCGAAAAAGTAAGCTTGTTGTGAATGAACATCGCGGTTAGCCTTGTGTCGCTAGCTAATGAGACCGGTAGCACAGTCACTTAAAAAACATGCAAGTCTATCCTAAAATACATAAAAGCACAAGTGCAATAGCAACAGTGAAACAGAAGAATGTTATAAGACCCACTAAAGTCATTTTCGTGATTTGTTTCTAAATACATTTCATGCAGTGGCCATTCAACAGAATTGTCACTTCCAAATTTCAAATTTGTCCAGCTTGTTAACAATACTATTCTCTGTGGCGTGTTAAATTTACAGGACATTTTTTGGTCACTTTAGAGGGCCTTTATTTATTTTATTTTTTTTGCCTGGCTACGATGTCGCATCTTACAACGTGCTGTGCTATGTATGGAACACAAGACTGGCTCATTGGAGAGAAACAAGCGCAGGGCTCTTACTGTTTCCTACGATAACTACATTCAGCGTAATGCTGACTTGTATTTTAATCGTTTGTTTTGATTTGCTTCTATACTGGTCCGTTAAAATATGTCTTCCCATGAAACCAGTCTGTGGTGCAAAATTTTTATGGTTCTGACGCAGCATCTCTGTGTCAAAGAGCCTCAACATATAAAATGCCTCCCTGCTAACGAAGGGTTGCCTATAACAGCTGACTCATATGAAGAGTGTGACTGACCGTCGATAGTGGAGGGCAGCAGAGTGGCCACGATCTCCCCTTGCCCTTTCTGGTTCTTGTACAGGAAACACTGGAAGCAGTAGAGCACAGCGCAGCGCAGCACAAAGGGTTGCCTCTCGTTGACCATGGACATGAGCAGGACCACAATGGCAGGTCTACAGTCAATGACAAGAGCAGAGTTGAGGACATTGTTCAGATGTACAGTAAACCCCTTCGCTTTGCCTATGTAGGCTGAACCCAAGAGTGATTGACAACAGTGTGCGTCAACATTCACCTGCACTGAGAAAACTGTGTAACTTCCACTAACAACCCAGGCTAAACGTCACCCCACCTCCGACGTACAGAGATGTTAGTCTCTTCAACATACAGTGAACCCCCACATATTTGTGGTTTGGCCTTCCCAAATTCAACTATTTGGCTATTTTTTGGGGGGAAATTATCCGTATTTGCTGAAAAACTCACCCATTTAGTTTTTTTGGTCAGGTCAAATGCAAAAAATGCATTACTTTGGCACCATCTTGTGGTATGTTGGCATGGAACATCACTGTGTTGAAATGAGTTGAGGAATTTCATTTAGACAATTGAAGTGAGCTGAGGAATTTCGTTTCGACCAAATTAGTCCTTTGCCGCCATTTTGTGGCATCTATAGGCAATTACAAATTTTTCGGGTGGCATCTATTGCAGATTTTCCTGGTTCGTTGCGGGGCTTGGTCGCTACCCTCCACGAATAGCGGGGGATTACTACTTTGTTATTTAGCCAGGGCTTTACCGCCATCTTGTGGCATTTTAGGGATTTGCAAAAACAGTACAAAAACATTGATAGATGAGTTTTTCAGCAAATGAACGAGGGGATTACTGTACTTTATATTGCAGTGTTTTACCTGGGTGGGTTCGATGGCGCATTGACGGATGCAAAGTAGTCTTGGTTGACCTGTGACCCCCTGATGACTTCTGACACAGTGTTGATGGTCTGTAAGGAAGCGGCGACATACGGTTAGAAACACGGAACAAGCCTACTTCTCCAATTGTCTACTACCGATTGCGATATACCTCGGTGAGGATGTCTGCCGGCACGCCGGTGGCCATGAGGATGGTGCACAGCTGCTGTAGCAGGCCACACTGATACATGGACTTCTGACAGCTGGCCGTAGCTCCCGGCGAGTTCACCGGTGACACCATGACTCGCACCAGCTGGGATCAACCAACACAACACAGAGCATTTCGGTTGTGTCTCTATAAAACAGAGCGAGGGCTGAGCGATTACAGTTTTACTGATGAAGTAAAGTGTCTATGTCAGGAAAAAACTCATTTTTTTTTTTTTTTTTTTTTTTTTTTAAAGATTCATTTGTTGGCTTCCGTAGTTTAAAGCGCATTCCCGCTGACGTGCACTTCATACACTAACAACGTGGGTGTGAGCCGATTGACAAAGTAGTTCACAAAAGCACAGTGATTTGGCAATTTGATCGCTATAGTCAGCAACTTTTCCAACCCCTCTAGAGACTATTTTTCACAAAAATGGCTAGGCAGTTTAATTCCTAAGAAACAGAGAACACCAAGAGCAGAACCACTTTCACATCATTTTCCATATGGCAAGAAAGCAGCCCAGTGGAAGGCAATTGTATAGTCGTTGATGCTAAACTTTACCAAAGACAGTGCCCATTTATATGTTGCAAAAGCAGTGATTTATCCACATATTGGAACATTTTGACCCTAGCTATGTGCTTCCAATCAGCAAATACTTTGCGGAGGTCGCCGTGTCTCAGCTGTACAGCTCTACATGAGAAAACACCGTGGGAGAGCTAGCAACGGATAAATGCAACAGCTGAGCCATGCGGTTTGACAGCGCATTTTATGTTGTTCACTCATTAAAGGATTACGATCTTGACCAATGGGACATTTTTTCAAGGGGAAGCACTTATATTCAAATAATCTGTAAAAAAAAAAAAAACATCTATAATTCATGTGAAAGTTGATAGTTAATGCTGGGGGGGACGATCACAAGCAGAAATAGGATTTTTGTGAAAGAAAAGAGATTTTATGTTAAGGTCATATCACCCAGCCTTAAACAGTGTTTTATAAAAAAAAAAAAAAAAAAAATACAAAAAAAGCCCAACAATGATGCTGTATGGTACCTGCAGCATTAAGTGGAGGTTGGTGACCTTCTGTGCTGACCAGCCTGAGTTGTCATCGCCGACCTCGAACCACGGCCTCATGCGCTGAATGAAGGAGCCCTCCTTGAAGAAGTTCTGGTTGGAGCTGTTATTCTTGAGGAGGTTGCGCAGTAGCAGCAGGCAATCCTCGACCACAATGCCTGCGCACAGACGTGACACGCAATCTTTCGTGTAGCTTTATTGGAGGAAATACACCAGGGTGGATTGTATTTACAAGGGATTAAATCACTACAATAACATGTTAGGCACCAGCATAGACCCCCGCTATTATTGGGGGATAGGGACCAGGCCCGATCGTGAACAGCCAAAATCCGCAAATAACTGACGCCCATTATAATTGCATTGAAAAGCTCGCATCTAGAAGAACTCCTAAGTAGGGTCACTCATAGCTCAAGGCACCACTGTATTAGAGAACATTGCAGGATGAGAAAATTAAATCCTCTGCGCATTGTGTGGGTGGGAAAATGCCAATTGGTTTGATAAAGGGAGGGACACACACAACGATTTTTAACATTGTCACCGATTTTTTAAATGTGATCAAATGTGGCACTTGAGCACAAACGTTTGCCCACCCCTGCATTAAACACTACCTGTACAGGAAATGTTTTGTGAAGCTGGCTGTTTCGACCTAGAATAGATTCATGAACAATTCATTAATTTATTTATTAACAAATCAAAGATAGTGTCCACTTATATAGTAAGAATTCCTGCAGGGGAGCTCCTTGTACCTCCGTCGCTGCTGCCTTCTTCTGTGATGATATCCAGGAGGCGCTCAAAGGCGTTCTCAAAGGCCACAATCTTCTGGATGGCCGCGTTACCTTTGGTCAGTTGCTGGAGCAATAGCAAGCCCTGCGGGGATGGGAAATGGGTCAATTTGGTTGCCATAGTGTCCATAAATCGGTATTAAAAGAAACAAATCTGAAAGTTCTCACATCGTTGCGTATCACTTCTCTGGAATCGGCCAATAGGTCCATCAATCTGGAGACACCTGCAGGTGAAAATATATGCTCTATACATACCGGAGAAAGCTAGAGGACATGCGGCAAACAATGGATCACAAACGCACCCATGGGGCTGACCAGGATGATGCTCTGTAGCTGGACACACTGGTTCCTCAGGAGGGCCGTCAGCAGCTTCACAGCGGGCCAACGCACGTGGAAGTCAAACTCCTACAAGAAAAACGTGCAACGAAAAGACAGGTCAGAGCAGACGTGGTATCTGTAAAGCTGACGTTTACTGCAAAGTTGAAAGAGAAAGTACTGCAGCGGCGCACTTACAAAAAAAATTATTTCCGCAAATAGTGGCCAGAGACATTTATTATTCAACTGCAGATGAGGAAAAGCCAATTATTCAGCGTGTGGCATTTATTTATACGCATACATATTTTGGGAATAACATTACATATTACACCACCTGTCAAGCAAAGGGATGCATCAATAATATATTATTAAGTATTATAAACATTTATTTGTTAACTAATATCAGGGTATAATGAAAAAATACATGGAAAAATAATAATATTGTCTATTATAGAGAGAATTTGTTTTCCTTTTTTACTGATTAGTCAAGGGAGCGGTGGACTCACAGGAGGCGTATGTCTTTCGTGGATGACACACCCACTAACCAATTGGGCCTTCCCCCGCCAAACACAAAATCACTCTACCCGCCGTCCACAGTTGCACTCGCCCCAGCCCCTGACTTGCTCATCCAATCACATTCAGACACCTTCGCAGCCTCACAGACAGTCAGAACTTATAGAGTTTACCAATTCACGGAACACAACTGCGGGATTGCTACAATACTAAGAAGAAAAAAAAAAAAAAAAAAAAAATCAAAGGAGGAGGGACTTCTTTGCAATAATGTATTGTGGCGACCCTGTGGTTGTGTTACATGGATTGTTGCTAGAGTTCCAACAGTCTGTAAGACCGTGAAGGTGTCCAAATGTGATTGAGGATTAGATGACTAAATTGGTGAGGTCGTAGGACCAGTGGAAGGAGGAAGAGGCACGTGTATCTGTGGGATGAAGGCTGACACTTGAATGAAACACTCGTTATGTTTTGGGGGGCGTGGCTACAGCCTTTTCAGTTGGCCATGCAAAGTACTTGTGATTTTATTATATTTGAGGATCTTCTTTTCCTTTCGGCTTGTCCCAGTAGGGGTCGCCACAGCGTGTCATCCTTTTCCATGTAAGCTCTCCTGCATCCTCCTCTCGAACACCATCTGCCCCCATGTCTTCCCTCACGACGTCCATCAACCTTCTCTTTGGTCTTCCTCTAGCTCTCTTGCCTGGCAGCTGCATCCTCATCATCCTTCTACCAATATACTCACTATTTCTCCTCTGGACGTGTCCAAACCATAGAAGTCTGCTCTCTCTAACTTTGTCTCCAAAAGATCGAACCTTGGCTGTCCCTCTGATGAGCTCATTTCTAATTTTATCCAACCTGGTCACTCCGAGAGCGAACCTCAACATCTTCATTTTCCGCCACCTCCAGCTCTACTTCCTGTTCTCTTCAGTGCCACTGTCTCTAATCCGTACATCATGGCTGCCCTCACCACTGTTTTATAAACTTTGCCCTTCATCCTAGCAGAGACTCTTCTGTCACCTTCCTCCACCCGTTCCAACCTGCTTGGACCCGTTTCTTCACTTCCTGACCACACTCACCATTGCTCTGGACGGTTGACCCCAAGTATTTAAAGTCCTCCACCTTTTCTATCTCTTCTCCCTATAGCCTCACTCTTCCCCCACCACCCCTCTCATTCATGTCCATATATTCTGTTTTACTTCGGCTAATCTTCATTCCTCTGCTTTTCCAGTGCATGCCTCCATCTTTCTAACTGTTCCTCCACCTGCTCCCTGCTTTCACTACAGCACACCTCACCACTGTTCTGCTGCCCTCGTACATGTCCTGTATTATTCTAACATACTTCTCTGCCACTCCAGACTTCCGCATGCAGTACCACAGTTCCTTTCTGGGTACTCTGTCATAGGCTTTCTCTTGATCTACAAAGACACAATGTAGCTCCTTCTGACCTTCTCTGTACTGTTCCATCAACATCCTCAAGTCAAATAATGTATTCCTTTCGTCTCTCCTCGGTCCTCAGTGTCCCACTTCTTCTTAGCCAACCTTTTTCCTTGTATGATTTCCTGTGATGTGAGGTTCCACCACCAAGTCTCCTTCTCTCCTTTCCTGCCAGAAGATACACCAAGTACTCTCCTGCCTGCCTCTCTGATCACCTAGACTGTAGTGGTCCAGTCTTCTGGAAGCTTCTCCTGTCCACCGAGAGCCAGTCTCATCTCTTCCCGAAAGCTGCACAACACTCGTCCTGTCTCAGCTTCCACCACCTGGTTCTCTGCTCTGCCTTTGTCTTCCTAATCTTCCTCCCCACCACCCGAGTCATCTTACACACCACCATCCTATGCTGTCTAGCCACACTCTCCCCTACCACTACTTTACAATCTGCACCAATCATGACTCTCTCTCTGTCTGGGATGCTCAGAACTACTTCGTCTAGCTCCTTCCAGAATTTCTCTTTCACCTCTAGGTCACATCCTACCTGTGGGGCATAGCCGCTAATCACATTATACATAACACCCTCAATTTCAAGTTTCAGCTTCATCACTCGATCTGATACTCTTTTCACCTCCAAGACATTCTTAGCCAACTCTTCTTTTAAAATAACCCCGACTTCATTTCTCTTCCCATCTACACCATGGTCAAATAATTTAAACCCTGCCCCTAAACTTCTAGCCTTACTGCCTTTTCACCTGGTCTCCTGGACACACAATAGATCAACCTTTCTCCTAATCATCATGTCAACCAACTCCCGAGATTTTCCTGTCATAGTCCCAACATTCAAAGTCCCCACATTAAGTTCTAGGCTTTGTGCTTTCCTCTTCTCTTTCTGCCGAAGAACCCGCTTTCCACCTCTTCTTCGACTTCCTGATGCAACCCTCTGCATTTATCCAGGCTTGGGACCGGCCTACAGTTTGCACTGGCTTGTGTCCCCCATAGACTTGTAAATTTGGCAAGTGACCGTGCTCCCGGTCGCTTTTAAAAACAAATAAATAAAAAATTTGTATTCCACACATTTGAGGTAAAGCTACTTGTTTTCTGTGAACCGTCCATGTTGTTAATGCCAAAATGTGATTGGCAATTAGTTCACTTAAAGCTCTGTCATTGCAGAGAGGTAAAGTCAATGCTTCGATTAATCCATTCAACCCCTAATATATATCATCAAATAATATAAAAACACATTTATATAAGTAAAGCCCTCCTCTCTTGAATAAATGCCTGGTACTCAATGTAGTAGACTAAATAAAGGCCCCCCGGCTACTATGTGAGGATAGTAGGTGGTAGTATTACCCCTAATGGTAAGGCCATTCCCCCCCCCCCATCTCACAGAGAGCAGTACCTCCAGCATGGTGAGGAGCAGCGTGATGTGTTCGGAGTCCTGGATGAAGGCCTCTGTGAACTTGGCGCCCAGGTCATCTGCCTGCTTCTGGGAAGTTTCATCTGTACAAAAAAAAAAACAAAAAGAGGCGGAAATAACAGGTGAGGTTGTGCCAGAAGCACAAGGAAACACAGGAAGAAATTTGCCTTCTTCAGCCACAGTTAGTTGTCGGCTATACTACAACACTGTGAAAGCTCCTTCATTCGATCAGTAGTTTAACTATAGCCTTCTTCACACAGGGATCCAGCAAAATTAACGCCTAACAGAAGTGAAGTGGGATATTGCACTGGTTCAAGTTATACAAATCGATATATAATCGCACACCCCTTAAAATATCATTTTTTACTAAATAAATTGATTATTCATCTACTTTTAGTAACGATGCTCTATTTTCTTTATTTAGAATGCTGTTAATATGAGGTCTGGCCGCACAGGTGCTTTCTGGGTTTTTCGGGAAACCATGCAGCCGCACGCAATACTAAAGGCTTCGTTATACTCACGCGGAGGGCGACCCTGCCAACGTCACTGCGGCCGTCCCTCGCTTAGTTTGCCTTTATACTCGAGCGCAACCCACGTGCGCCGTTTTGAAAGTGTGCTGCAGTTCCCCAAGTCGGGGGTGTCGCTACGGCTAGCTTTGGATAGGACACCACAGGGTGCAGTTTCCGCCAATGCCGGATCAGGATTTCAAAATCCTGCTCGAGTCTGCCTCTATTCTGTACTGGTTCTCTCACCGACCAAAGATGTGCATTCAGAATTGTTTTCAGATTCATTTCTTTCCCCCCCCCCCCCACATCAGACGCTGACATCATCTAATTATCTGATTGTGGGATGTTGTGTTGCTGGATGAATGAAAGTGCACACCATTGTGGGCCGATTTTGGCTGGGTTCCATTTAAAAGGCAAAGCCGTACAGCTCCTTTGAAGCCCTCTAGCTTCAGGAGAGTAGCAATGGCAACACAAGTGTCTTGAAATGCATTACTAATGATTGCCTTTTTCAACAATGAGCTATGACTCGTGTGGTAGCTGGTGTATGGTAATGGTAAAAAAAAAAAAAGGGGGGGAACAATCATGCACAGCATGCAAAAAGTTTTACCTTCTGATTCGTCTGTGAGGTTAAGACATGGAAGAGAAGAAGAGAGAGACGACACACTTTACATTTAAAACAGACACTGTCGGCGTACAGGACGAGGGGAAATGCACAAGGTGATTGTTCACATGAAGAACAGCAAATGTCAAAGTTGACAACTAAGTTGCCTTTTTTAATCATTACTATTAAATTGAATATTTCTAATCAGTCACGACGTGTTCACTACCTTGCTCTTCTTCCTCGTCGTTGCAGATGATGTTGTACAGCGTGTCCAAAGCATAGCCAAGAATTTCAGAGTCAGACCTAAGTCAAGGAGACAAGAAATTTTTTTTTTTGACAAAAGCATGTCACAGTCATGTTCATAAGACACCTGGGAACTGTTTTAAATTGCGAATTGTGACCATATATCATCATATATTTAGTTTTATTTTCGTTTCGTTTTGACACTCGCAAGCCAGCTTTGTAAAAAACATTGCTTGTACAATTAATAAAAGGTGTTAAGGCAGTGAAAGTTTCAGTGTGAAACTGATTATTTCTTTTTCCTGAGAATTTTTTTTTTTTTTTCCCCGGATGACAAAACGAGTCTCAAACGCATTGATACGTACCTGTCAGTTTGCAGGATGTTTATCAAGTGATCCATCGCTTGTGTGCCAACCTCCATGCGATATTTCTACAAAACAAAAAGTTAACTCTTTTAAGACACACAGGTGCAAGACATTAAAAGCTAAATTATTCAGAGCGCCATTTGTCCTGATAAACTCATGGAAATACAACTCAACACACAACTCTTGGCAATATTTTGGTCATGTTTCATATATGATCATTTTATTGCTGGCATGAAGCGTGACAGAGCAGTGAAAATTTAAGTGCCTCCAAAATTAGAACAGTATTTCGTTAATAGCCATAATTCTACTAAACGGCGGGTCTGTCATCCACTTGAAAAATTAAAAACAGCACGTAAAATACATGCCTTTTTACCTTTATGACCATAACAACCGCATAAGGCGATAGACATCTTTAGCGCAACATAGAGCAGGAGAAGCATCGGTAAAGCTGACATTTAGAGTGGAAGTTAAAATTAATTACTAAATGATATATATATATATATAAAAGAGAGAGAGAGAGAGAGAGAGAGAGAGAGAGAGAGAGAGCTGAAGCTATTGAACATTTTAGTATTCAAGTATTATACTAAAAATCTTATCGGGTAATCGAGTATTCGCATAAATGAGATTTTTTTTTAATTTAAATATATTTTTTAATTTCTGCTTGGTTAAAGAGGAATTATGAATACACAAGAAAAAAAATAAGCCATTTCACTTAATAATTTGCGACCAATTAGTTTTCTTTTTTGATAATCAACTGTTTCAGTATAAAAAACAAGGCTTTAATTAAAAAAGGCATACACAGTCTATGTGTTACCTTCACTTGAGCAGCTAGCATTTTAGCATGTGATATAATACAGTATAGGGTCATGGCTGTGCATTTATGAGCTTATAGACCAGCTGACTAAAGTCAAATGAAGACACCTCAAGAGGAAGCACAAATACATACAAATTACACAATGGCACAACGTGAACCAATACTTTAATAGTCATGCGTAACGTGAAACAATCTTAATTGTTGGCCAACTACTGCTGCAGGCGTCAAATAATGCCATGGAACACGCAGGGCCAAGCTTATGGTACTCAAACATGTACATAAGCGCGCCATTTCTAAAGCATGCTTCTCCACAGGCTCCAAACAGACGAAATGTAAAACCATATTATTAACCAAAGCTACGCTTAAGAACTTTCATTAAGTACCTAACGGACATCAAAGAAATGAGCCACAGCTGTCAATCAAATCGTTGAGGAGCCGAAAATAGTCACCGAAAAAGGCAGCTGACAGAGCGATGCGACAAATGAGCACAATTTAAACTTATAAGTCACTAAATAATGTACTCGCTGTGGTTCAAAGATGCACATGATCCCTGCAATGTTGTACAAATCCAAATACGGCAGCATGAAAAGTCAATTGCAGTCACTGCTCCGTGATAGATAAGCGCAATTTGGTGTTCACCTTTCTGCTCAGTCTGAAATGCACTTTTGGTCTTATTTCCCGCCCGCATTTATCTCCTCTGATGTCATCACCATCTTCTTCTTTGTTGTGTTTAACGCGGTTTGCAAACTATAATAGTGCATTTGACATTTTCCCCGCTCCTTGAATCAAATATGTGCGCCTCGTATTGATGGCGTAAGCACGTTGTCGTCGTGCCTTTCCTCTGCGGAGTCTCACAATGAACTCCTTCCTGCCATTAACAGGCAGCTACTGTATACACACATAGTATCAAACTGAGAGGGCTGGCAGTGAATGAGTTAAATATGCGGATCCCAAAGCCTTTTTATTTTTTGTCCTCGAAGTACTTGAGTATTTGTTGCAGCCCTTTTTTACATTATTTCATTTACTATGATGACTCAATAATATTTTGAATTCCTACACATACTAAATATTCTAAGTTCCGCATTTTGTCTTTCCACTGCTACTCGTGATGTTTTAGTTTAGTTCCATTTGGCAGCACCATCGTTGATTTATGATTTATTTTAGGGCTTTCTAAAATGCTAGGCTAGCCAAAAGCTAAACGAAAGATGTCTACTTGTCTGCCTTTGATAATGTTGTGAACTGTAGTCACAAGTCCAAGTGGATGTCGTGCAGGTGGCTGAAAGAGTATCGGTATCAAGGTAGTTTATGCAGTTATACTACCAAGATTGCAGTTTTGGTAACACTACTAAAAACTGTGAGACAGATGTGCTTACCAGTAGTTCACCTTGCTGCCCAAAAACTGTTTACAATTTGGCAACTTGATACATTACCTTTGAGAGGGATTTAAGCGCACGGACCGCATCCCTGCGATCTTCTAGGAGAGTCGACGAGGCAACTCTGTCGCACAATTTCTGGATCTGTCACCAGAGGAAGTTTTATTAGTTATAAAGCTAATGTTTCTGCCCTAAAAATGAGAAACACCAATTCTGGTGTTATTTTACATGGCATAAAAAAGACACAAACCACCCAATTAATGCAAATAAAGCAACTATGTGTTTGGATCAATACTTTGCCTGTTCGGCAAGGCTTGCATTTTATACTTAAATGTTGCAGGTGAATGAATAACACTCAATCGTTGATAATGTCTTCCTATGAAACATTCAATATTATACTTAAACAAATAAATTACATCTGTCCAAGAATAATAAAACAGATGACTGAACAGCTGTCAATATCAAATATGTTTAGAATCAATTATTCCATCAATTGATCAAGTAAAAATGTTTTTTGCAAAATAAATGCAAAATATGTTTTCCAATTATTGTTTATTTGGTAGTGTTTAATGATCAAACAATTATCTAAATAAACAACAACTAAGCAATATCACATGAGAGGGAGTAACCTTTTTGAAACTGAGAGCTACTTCTTGGGTATTGATTAATGCAAAAGTTAACCTTCTAGTTTGATATACATTTGTGAGGCTGCTTCAGGTGCAACTAAATGTCAATTACAGATTATTCATACCATGGCTGAAAATAACTATATATATTTTTTTTTAATTAAATTGACTTATTTGTTTCCATAAATTGACTATGATTCAGTTACTGGTTTGGTCTCTAACATGCTAGAAAATAAGGAAAAATATTGATCAATGCTTTCCAAAGTAAAAGCAGGTGTTTGTAAATGTCTTACTTTGATTTAAAAAAATAAAATAAAAAAAAAGATAATCTTTCAGGACTACAGAAATCTGAGAATATTTACTGTTTAGAGGCTGAAATCTGAGGATTTGGACCATTTTAAGTTAAGCAATGCCTTTAAACAATCAATTATAAAAATAGTTGATGTTTAATCGATAATTGTTGCACCTCTGATAGAAAGGAAACAAACAAACCAGAAATCAAAGAATGCAGCGAAAGCAACTATGTGATTGGATCAATATGTGACCGAGCCTGTTAAGCAAGACTTGTATTTTGTACTTGAATGTTGCTGATAAACGAATAACACTCAATTGTAGACAATGTTTCAATGAAACATTCAATATTACTTATTTTTTAGTAGAATCCTTGATTTATATTAAAAAATAACATTATATCAAAGAATAAGACATACATGAGAGCTGTATTGAGAAAACGATATAAAATTCATTACAATTACACTGGTTAATAATCGCTTAATATATTCAATACAAAGAAAAAAACAATAATAATAAGCTGGAGGTAACAACGCCAGTAAATGACAGGTTAGCAAAATTAGCCTATTAGCATCCACGAAGCTAATTAATTCATACTATGGGGAGACACCACATATATGGTATCGTAAAGGTTCTAAATGATGATGATAGGCATCTTTAAGTGGAGTTTAAAGGCACTTTAAAACCGTCTTTGGAGTGTTTAGGAGCAAATGCTAAGCTAATCGCAGTCAGCCGGGGTTAGCTTCCTACCGTCTCCGCTCCAGTCGGCTGCGGCCCGGCTGCCTGGCCGCCCATCACTCCTCGGAAGAAGTTCATCTTTTCAGACGTCCCCTTGGGTAAGTACGACACTCCAGAATCTCCTCTAAATGATTTGGGTGAGAAAAAATATATCAAGAAAAGTTTACACAATCGTGTATGTGTTTGTTTTTTAAAATTATTATTATTTTTTTTTGTTTGTGAGGTGACAGAGCGACCCCGGAACTCCTCGCGGGAGAAGGAGAATGCGCATGCGCGAGGACGTGGCGCTACGTGGCCCATCAGTGGCACATTTAAAGGGCCAGGACCACAGATGTGAAATTATGTATTGGTAGATACGACACGTCCATTTTGAGCTTCGTGCCGACGGCTACGCTAAGATAGGGAGGTCAAAGTCGGCAGCGGATTTCAAGTGTTGGACGGCAAGAAAATAAGATCAAGGAAGCTTTTACATTGTGGTGCATCCGGTTCCATAAAATGCCGTACAATAAAGACAAGGAAACCCATCAAAGGCAATGCATGGACATTGAAATCAAGTCATAACTTTGTCAATGCCAAAGCGTATGCTATCAATACAAAACAACTTGAAACAAAGCCCAAATTATATTTTTACCTGTGAAAGGTTATTCCTCGTTCCTTTGTCGCAATTGTACGGCCTTGTACGCAACTGTATGCAGCACAATGTGCTAGCATCCCTGTTCTTTAGGGCCCCTTGCCGTCTACACACGGAGTGCGGTGACTACTTTGCCCCTACTAGCTTAGCGTTTCTGTAGTCACGCACCTCAAAAGATGTGTGTCTTATCTATAACCAGGACAAAAAATAAATAAAAAATAAACCCATCAGGTACAATGTAGAATGAGCATTTTGGGACAAAATCAATAAATATATATAAAAAAATATTAAACATGAACAAATGTGTTGAAATTGACTGTTCAATGAATTAGTTAACTACCTCTATTTACAGTATAATTTTTTTTACTGTGTAATCTTCAGGTAAATAAAAATGTACAAATATAATATTCATATAGCCTGAATGGAACTCCAATGTATTTGTTTAATTTTGTCAATGAAATAGCTTTAAATGACAAATTTTAACCCCAGAAAAATTTAACCTTTTTTTAAAATGTATAGTAAAAATTGTCAATGTATTTTAAATTTTTCTAATTTATTTCCTTGTGGTGGAACAGTGGTCAAATAGCACATCTGCCTCACAGTTCTGAGGTTGGGGATGCAAATCCAGGCTCAAATCCTTCCTCTGTGGAGTATAAATGTTCTCCCCCGTGCTTTTCTCTGGCTATCTGGAGTGAAAGTGAATGAATGTGAATGCTTGTTTGCCTGTATGTGCCCTACAATGGGCTGGCGACCAGTCCAGGGTGTAATTTACCTCTCGCCCAGTCAGCTGGGATAGGCTCCAGCCCACCCACGGACCTAGTGTAGAGAAGTACTGTAGAAAATGGATGGATAACTATTTTGTTGTCACAAAGTGGGATAACCATAGAAACAGAAATGGAATTTGAGAGAAGTCTGGCTGAAATTCCAGAAACAATACCTTCTACGAGCCACTAGGTAACAGTCACAGATGCTCATGAGATTTGGTTTAATACTTTTGAGACTTTTTTGTTTTTTCCCCACACAAAACAATGCACTTGCGACACGTTTAACTTTGGATGATCCACTGTACAAATAAAAATAGGCCTCCTTAAAGTAATGGCAAAGTTGCACAACACATGAGCAATGTTATGAGTGGTGCTGATATCAGTAGTTTATTAAGTCTAACACATTCAAAATGAAAATGAAAATCAAACCAAGAGGAAACTACAAAAAAATGTATTGTAGCAACAAGGGTAAACACAGTAAAAGATTGCTGTCAATTTTTTATTTTTTTTTAAAGTCTATTTTCATTCCAAATGGACTTGCATGATTTACTGTGGCTATCCAGTCTACTTGCAACCAGAGAGGAAAATCATGACAATAACAATTTACACATTTGTCTGCTTTTGAGGATCTATGAGGGGTGGATCGTCATTCTTGCTTTAAAAAAAAAAAAAAAACAGGAAAAATATAAAGCATTAATGAAAAGTACTTCTCTGAAAATAGGTTGCACCAATTCAGTTGAATTTTGGAGAGGCCACGCTCAAAACCGACAGATTGCCCCTGGGAATGTTGTCCCCCCCCCCCCGCCCAAAAAAAAAAACAAATAATTGTGCAATACTCTCTGGACAAGGAAAACCTCATTAGCATATTTAGTTGCTACATCACTTTTCCCCTTTTCAGTGCAAGATTATCAAATAAAAATCTTTTCCTTTCCAGCTGAAACTAAGAAAGACAAAAAAAGAGGACCTCCTGTAGGACACATGAATATATTAAGCACAATGACTAAGTGGCATTATTTATATATATATTTAAAAAAAATTATAACGCGGCTCGAAAAGGTGATCTCAGGTTGTTGCTAGGTGGTCTATAAAATTGTGAGTAAGTGGAGTTTTTTTTTTTTTTTTTTTTTTTTAAAGAAACGAATTAACAATCAAGAAAACCTGAGAGCAAAAAAAGAATAGTGGAACCTCAAAAAGTTGGCCTCCAACCTAATTTTTGGTGATGAAACAGAAGTTGCTTTTTGGAATTTTGTCATGCCACAGAAAGGTACCATAGAGCAGGAAATGAAATCGTTCAATATGAGCAATCAAATTATCTAAACATGACATACACACTAGTTACCAAGGGGATGCTAACAAAACTGCTAGGTGACAATTTGCCTTATGTCCAATGGTGAGTAGTTTTATTTAGTTTGCGTTAACTATTGCACTTGTATAGCATTAGGTGATTTAATTTTACTGATCATAATCCCTAAATTGCCTGTACAGATTTGACATTGTTTTATGCTTTTCACTTTACTTTTTTTTTTTTTTTTTTTTTGCATTAGAACCTGTTGTTGGGGCAGCTCCACTATGTCAAAATGAAACCAACGTGTGTTGGTTGGCGCTATGAAGAAATAAAAATTTACCTTTTCTCCTCTGTATTAAAGCACACCCCCTTCAAAAAAATCTGACAAACGCAAATAAAATGTACAAAAAGTTACATCTTAAAGCAAGCAATGATCCCTAAGCATTAACCTCAATCCGAACAAAGTCCAAAAATGGCATCGCTTTAGTAAGAGCGAGGAAGGTGAAAGCAGAAGGCACCGTTTTTTTTTTGTTTTCTTTTATATATATCAAGAGAAAAGAATTCAATACACTAAACGATGACTTTTGCTGTACATTTATTCTGTCACTTTTTGACGACAGTGAAGGCGTCCTTCATCCTTAGCTGGCGGGGAAGAAAACAAACAAAAAAAAAAAAAAAAAAAAAAAAAAGTTTGAATGAAAAGAAACCAGAGCACCACTCGTCCATTCTTTATCCTTTGTCACCCACCCACCCCCATCCAAACATACTGTCATTTGGTGGATTGGATTATTTATACTTAGAAATGAGGCAAAAATAGGTCATCTTGTCCATCCAGCAGTAAAATGGAAATTTTCGGTATACATTGGTCACAGCAGCGAGGCCTGCCCCGTTTGTGTCGTGTTGCTTCGGTGGCTTTCCGAGCGAGAATATCGACATAAGGGGGGGTAAGAGAGAGAAGAGGGGGGGAGGGAAAAAAAAAAAAAAAAAAAAGTATCCATGAGTGCATATTGGCGAATACGTAATACAAATTTTAAGCAGTGGTCTCTCGAAAAGAGGGGGCGTGAGGGGGGTAGGCCTTTCCCCCCAGAACAGCACAACTTCTGCATCTTCCAACAGTAACTACCATAGAAAATGTGCAATGGAAGGTTAAGTCAAGGCAGATAATCTCTTTTATCCAGAATGACAGGCTGTCTTTTTCTTTTTAAACTGTAGTTATAGTCTTTCAGTCCGTCCAAATGTGGCACAAGATGACTCCTGGTTGCTTTCACCACACAAAATGTACAAATGATAAGTTTGTGATTTCTTGCCGAAGCAAAAATAAAAATAAAAAAAATCCTCGGCTCACAATTAAATAAGCGCGACAGCGTGTGTCAGATTCCAAAGCAAAGAGGGAACCCAAAAAAAAAAAAAAAAAAAAAAAAAGTTTAAGGACAACCAAAATATATATGTTTGAAGCCGGCGGTACGATTCCCCGCTCTCCTCAACGGCGCTGGGTCGTGAAGCGACCTTCACCGAGGCCTACCGAGCCCCTTCCAGACCCCATGCCCGGTTTGAGCGGCATGCCGCCTCGGGGTGGCGGTCCCCTGCCGTCGCGCTCCCGCATCATGCCGCTCCCCATGATGCCCCGCGGGCCTCCAGGCCCTCGGTCATTGCGCCTCATGTCCCGACGGTCGTCGCCCCGGATCTCTCGCTCGCGCGCAGCCCTCGTCTTCTTCTCCTCCACATTGAGACGCACCTCGCCTCGGAACATGATGGGCTGCAGGAGGAAGGGCAAAGTCAGATTAGGATGGCGGAAGCACACCAAAACCCAAATACATTGTTTCCAAGTGTAAGATCTTATTTTCATATAACCTGAGTATTGTTGATGCTGATGAGTAACTTGTTGATGCAAGTTAGTGCTTGGGAAAAAAGGTGGTTGGGGGCGGGACAGTTTAATTGTCATTTAAAAACATACAGTAATAATTAAACAGAATTAAAATTAATTAAACAGTTTATGTCACACTTTCTTCAGTTGTGCTGCTCATTCTAGTGTATGTACCTTTGGCACCTGGGGGCAGTGTAAGACAGACAAATGGACAGATATACTGCTCAATGAGAAGTCAAGTCCTCTCAACTCATCACTACGACACTAATATTAGTTTTTCTTCGCAAACCCCAACCCTTGTTAAATGGCACGTCTACGTGTGTTCTAGCAAGGTTTTGTGTTCAGATATCTGTTGCTTCAAGTGTAATAAAACCGCCACATAGATGCTAAGTGTTAGCCCAGGTTTCTGTAGTGTTTCCGATTGTATGTTAGCATACAAGTAGTGGAGGCTGCGTGGGGTTGCTTTAAATGCATAACATGCAATTTCTCTTTAAGGTTTCGTTTGACAGTGACCGTCATCTGAGATTGCCAATAAACAGCATCGTTTTTGAAGCATATTTAATAATTATATCTGCCAAACGGATGCTTGTCATCAAGTGGGGTGAGTCACCTTCCACCATAAAGTGCTCAAGTTTAAACTCAAAAGTCAAAGAAAAAAAAAGTCTCGAAAGTCAGGTCACTCGTATCTCACGGCACCACGGTAAAGCAAATCCCAAAAGGGGGCGGGACTGAGCAAAACTTGCTTTACAAGGAGGGAAAAAAATTCCAATTGAAATTGTGAATCAGATTCTTGTAGAAAAATATATATATTTTAAGGTTATATCAGCCAGCCCTACCTTCTGATAAGTGGTACATAATAGATTGCTGGTTAAACTGTTAATGTGGTTTCATATTAATATGAGTGTTTATGTATGAATGTCGCTGCTGCGACAATTTCCCTTACGGAATGAATAAAGCATTTTCATATAATCACTGTGTCGCGATTGTAGGAAAATGTATTGTGATATGGTGAAATATTGTGGGATCATATCGAGTTACTTGAGAAGAAAATCTATTTGAATTCTTCTAGGAAACACTAAGAATCCTAACAGTATATTCAAATCCAAAAGCTAGTTTATTTTTAGGCTTGTCGTGTCTTTTGACATAGTACTGTAAATATCTGACAGCCAATAGTTATTTTTTAAAAAAGTGTCGGCGGTGTCTACGATGCCGGTCGCAAGCAGGCAACAAAACGTTATGTAGCCTAGCAAGCTAGTGCTAGCACTAACGGTTGTAAGCGAACATGCAGGGGTTCTGTCGAATCATGCTCTAAAGTTTTGGTTTGTGTGAAGTAATTTAATTACAATAAAGTAATTTATTTACACTAAGTTAGTACCCATTATTTCTGTCAGGTTGTATTGTTGGTTTGACCTGACTGATTAGAATACATGATCTGACTAGAGCAGTGATTTCCAACTTTTATGGAGCCAAGTAAGATTTTACAATTTAAAAATCAACAAACAAAAAAGTCACAAAAAGTGGACCCATTAATTACTGTATATATTTCCTGACAACTAATAGAAGACCATTCATTTGTTCTGTGTCACTATGCCTCAATGGCATAAATAGATGAACAAAGATACATTTACTATAAATAAAAATTTTTGAGCCCTGCGATTGGCTGGCGACCAGTTCGGGGTGTACCCCGCCTCTCACCCGGAGATAGTTGGGATAGGCTCCAGCACGCCTGCGACCCGAGTGAGGATATGCGGAAGGGAAGGCGAATGAACGAATGAATATTTTTTTGAGCAATTAAGTACACAAGTATATACAGTAAAGGAACAAGTAATTTAAATAGACATTGCTCCATCTTGTGATCGGATCGGTGATTGTTTTTTTTTTTAAACTCGCTGATCGGCCCCAAAAATCCTGATCGCGTAAAGCCTAATTAAAACTACTATATATTGCCATGGAGTCTCCACAGTCTCCATTTAATTGCATGCTTTTCCCTGTGCTCAACGTCATGACACTGGATTTTTGTATGTGATCCAACTATTCGTCGTAAGAGTGCTGGACCTTCATGTAAACCTAAAACCTTTATTGAGCCAAGGCAAATATTTTTAACATCAGAAAAATCTCACAGCACAGCATCAAACAAAAATGGCAGATAAACAGATTAATTATATACCTTCTGCCATCTAGTTGAAGAGCACTTAATTGTTGTGCCTGACACTATGCAGTCACTGGAATAAATATATTAACAAAAATACATTATTTTTTTGCAAGTAAATGATTTTAGGACCAATTGTGCGAACCATTGGTTGGGAATCACTGACCTAAACCAAAGCACCACCCAGTGAGTAAAAGTGGGTAATGAAATGTCAATACATGCCCCGTCTACCTTGGCCCCAAGGATTTTCTGCACGGGATATGAGTCATCAAACACCACAAATCCGAAGTTGGGGAGCTTCCCGCTGACACCCTTGGTGTTGATGCGCAGCTCCACGACAGTCCCGTAGGCTGCAATGTGGAAAAAGACAAAAATTAAATCCTAAACTAGCTCCATATGCAGTCACTGATGTCCACAATGTATCCTGCCAAGTGTCGTCCAAAAATTACAACACGTGCATACTCATGAAGAAGTCTTTGAGCTCGCTCTCGTCGATATCGTGCGGGAGGTTGCCGACAAAAAGCTGGTGGCTGTCCGGGTAGCGCACGGTTCGCCTGCCGTCCATTTCGCCGGATTCACCTTCCCCTCTGCCACCTGCCGTGTAAAACACACAACTTAATGCGTGCGCAAAAATTCTTCAATCATTAAATTAGTGTGTCACTGTAGAACCTCCACCAAAGCCAAATTTTTGAAATAAACTCCCCACGGCTGAGTCATACAGCAAAGAAACATCTATTCCTGCTAGTGCCCCATTAGAAACATCAGTTGTGCAGTTACATATTAATACCAAACAGAGCATTTTTGTGAATGTTAAATTGTTGAACATTTTACATGCTTTAAAATGTCATAAAGATTGTGGTTCAAGGGACATTTACTCCAAGAGGAAGCACGTTCATTTTCACATTATTTTTAAGGAAAAAAATTCTATTTCTCTTGAAGTGGATACAAGTAAATGGTGGTGGCGGGTGGAAAAAAAGTACAAAAGCCTGTGTTTGGTTTCAGTAAAAAAACAAAGCCCAGTTTTAGTAGTTATAGTTTTAGTTTTAGCCAGTTTGGTGTTCAGTGACTGTCAGTGGAGGGAGGTGTGCATTAGAATGCATTACAATGCATTCTAACTAGCGGTGGTAGGCTATATTCAATTAGCCAACGATGTTTATTTTAGCGGAGACATGCAGTTAAATAACTGTACTATAGCGTACAATAAAATATTTTTTTTATTTTTTAAATCTGCGGTGCAGTCAACCCTCAATAAGAAAACCCCAACATGTCGAGGGACGACTAATCAGATTTGATTTTAAGGTCATGTCACGCAGCCCTAATAATAATTGGGAATCAGAGCCGATCACAATTTTCAAGATGAAAGGTCACAAACTTACTTGCACTGAACCACTCCTGCCCTAGACGTACAGCCATATAAAGAGATATCATCTTGGGATAATATTGGTTCTATGGTGCCTCAGTAAACATAAAATCGCCCACGCATTCCTGGGTTCCAGACGTTTTTCTGCCGAGAGGCCTGAAATCAGGTCATTCGAATTTCTCAAGCTTATCCACATCACTAGCGAAGATCTCCGCCTACCTTTCTGTTCCCGAACCAGCACTGTCAACATAAACACGTGTGCTCTCACAAGTGGATCTTCTACACAGAGGCAACCAATTAGAGAAAAGGGAGCAATCTTAGCAAAATATGGACAAAGCGGATACAAAACTGGGTCAAAAAGCAGTAGCTACCAAAGGGGCCTTTTCTGGACACTGGTATGACAAAACCAAGGTGTTTTTTAAAATTAAATTGACACTTTTATACTAAGTCTATATTTGGGAAATATTGTACATTGTTTTTTTTTTGTCCCTTTTCCAACATTTCATGAAAATGAAGTCTTTAACTTCCTGCCTTGAACACTGCGCTTCGTTGAGGTAAAAATCAAGACACTCAGTAATGCGACTTCAAAATTCACATTTACCTTTAACAAAACTCAGGTGCGGTTTTCCCATTTGCCCCTCTGATGATGGGACGACATCTATTGTGAGAGCAAGAGGAGGGGGCATCGATTTTAAAATGTCATTAAATTCGAAAGATTGTCACGGCAGAAAATGAATGAAGCTGGGCAGTACCTGGTCGGGGTCCTCGCGGGGGGAAGGTCGGTCTGTCACGTGTGCGCTGGTCTCGGGGTCGGAGCGGCGCCGGCTGCGTCTCTAGCTTGGGTTCAACTCGGGGCTACAGACGGATGCGAGAAACATTATAAATGTGTCTAAATGGTATGTTTTTTGGTAAGTAGGGAAGATTAATGAATTTCAATGTAAAAGGTGTTTCAAAGTATGGTTACCTGTGAGCTTGGCACTTTGACAACGTGGGGTGAGATTCCAGAGGTGCCAGCAGGAGGCAGGTTTTTGCTGGTGACGGAGGCCCATGAAAAGGTCTGGGGGGGAAGCAGAGAGTCAACTTTCCAATGGAAATCTTGTAAATCCACGTTGTGTTGAATCTAACTGCATTTTGCCATTTTTCTGTGTAATAGTGTTCAAAATAAGCTTTCTGTGGCAAAAAAAAGTCTAGAAAGAGTTTGCTTGAAAAATACAAGAAATTAATGCATCCCAGTACAAGAGTACCACTACTTTAGTAATAATTCATATTTTATCAGAATCATCTTTATTTGCCAAGTATGTCCAAAACACACAAGGAATTTGTCTCCGGTAGTTGGAGCCGCTCTAGTACAACAGACAGTCAATTTACAGAACACTTTGGAGACATAAAGACATTGACAAAAAACAATTGTGCAAAAAGATGCAGAGTCCTCTAGCACTTATCTCCACAATTATCTTCCCACTGTGCCCATTTTGCATCTGTGCAGAAAACTGCAGTTTATTACTGCTACAGTAACTATGGGAACAAGGGAGGGAAAAACAAAACAACGCTGACTGCATAAACCTTAAGGTTGTAGTGCAAGGGGGAAAAAAAATCTAAGCATTAAAACTTTTTAAGAGCTACTGATCAAGACGCATTTCAAGGCTTTGCGTTTAGTTACCACATACCTTGGGTGGCTCCTGAGCATGGGGTGGAGATTCCACCGGGACTGGTGAGGGAGCTTTTTCCTCCATTTCTTCCAGAACCTTCTCATCCACTTCAGACTTTACCTCCTCAACTTTGGACTCAGGCTCCATTTCTGGTTCGGGAGCCGGCTCCTCCATGGGCTCCTCCACTCCGTTACTGCAGAGCACAAAATGGGCTCAAATTTAACATCAATGCCTCAAAGTGAATAAAAGGAGAGATGCATGAGCATACGTGACGGGGTGAGGCTCGTAGTAGGCGGTGCTGTTGGGGTTCTCTTGCAGCGGCTCAGGGGATGCCTGTCTCTCTTCTGGCTCCTGTTCAACTTCCTCCTCTGATTCTGAGGGGGAAACAATTACATTTTATAACACCTGTCAGAGAATTCGAGCAGCAGCAACAACAACAACAAAAAATTAAGCTAAAATCTGACAAAAATGGCACCCTTGAACCTCTAAGGCAGTGATTCCTAACCACTGTGCCACGGCACTCTATCATCAGGTGTGCTACATGAAAATTATCTCATTTTACTCAGTAGTCTGAAAATTATTTACTACAAATGACAGGTACAACAATGAAACACTTCCACTAGATGACAGAAGGTACAATTAACCTGTGTATCCGCCTCTTGCCACAGAATTGAACTTTGTCACTGTTGCAAGAATAATGAAAATCTGGTGGGCATCTCACAATTTACAGCGTTAAGGTAAAATAAAGTAATTTAAGCACACAACAAGACACTTATTTACAGAACAAACAATTGTTCAACCAAACGGGCCCATCTTTCACACCAAGTAAGTAAACTTGTGAGTAACTTGAGACAAGATCATTATTACAATATCTATACTTTGTGACATTTTTGTTTGGTGCTGTGCCTTAAGATTTTTCTAATGTAAAATATGTGCCTTGGCTTTAAGCCTGAGAACACCTCCTCTAAGGACTAAAACAATTTTTTTTCAACGATTTTCCCATTGAAATTAATGGAAACGGCAATAATGAGTTCCACGGCGGTGAAACTTACTGAACACATTTTTAACTATGATACAAGTGTAAAACAAGTTCAAAATGTAAAAACAATAGTGTCATGTGAAGGTGACTGACATTACAGATGTCTCACTCACACTCATTTTCAGCATTCCTAAGACCCTTTCATACTTTCCGCATTGTGCGTCCACAGACCATTTTGGACTGCACGCAGTTCCATTCATACTACATTTCAGGGTTCACGTCGGTGCGCGTTGCACGCAGGTGCACTGATCCACACATCCCCATCCGACGCATGCACATTGACTCAAATTGGTGACCCCGCGAAAGCGAAACAAAACAGAGCTCCTGTGTCTCTTGCATTTGGCTGCAGAGAAAGAAAAAGTAAAACAAAGATAGAATGTGAAACAACTGAACGTGAATAATAGAAGGGACGGACAATTCAGCAAACGGGTGCAAGACATGAGCGCAATCAATAAGGAGACGCGTCATCATTACATTCTAATGCCAGCCTCAAATTTTGATGAACTGGTCTTTCGCATTGCCCCACATACGCAGCACCAAACACCACACAGGGTGTGCTGGCACACGCGTGTTCACCGTGCTTTATATGCGGTCAGTTTGCGCGGACAAAAATTGGGCTCCGCGCAATTGACTGCAAATGGATAATGATATTTACGTCACATGGACCAACACGCACCCTGAAAATATTCGGTCGCGGAAAGTATGAATTGGCCTATAAATGTCACAAAAGAAGCTCAGCAGTGCAAAATGTAAACAATAAAATAATAATACACTACCCAAAATTAACAAGTGACAATGTGCATAGTTACAATATGTACCCCTTTTTGACGCGGCTGCTTTGAATTGGTGAAAGACAAAAAGAGCCAAATAAAAATAAATTATAGACGTCTGGTTCGAACTAGCGTTACAACAATTAATGGATTAATCGACAACTAATCGATTATCAAATTCATCGACAGCTATTTTGATAATCGATTAATCGCTTAGAGTCATTACCTTGGGGAAAAAAATCTGATTTGAGCCTCTCAACTCTAAATATTCTCATATTTCAGAATTCTTCCATTAAAGCAGACCGATTAACTTTGGTTTCAATCAAAATAAGATATTTGCAAATATCTGCTTTTACTTTGGAGAACAATGACCAACATTTTCTGACATTACGGCCCAAACCAGTAACTGACCCGTAATGTATTTATGGAAGAGGAGGAGAGAGAGAAAAAAAATTAAATAAAAAAAATTGAAAAAAAAGTGTTTAATCTATTGCAAAAATAAGTTGCAGCTGTAATTGACATTTCATTGAACCTGAAGCAGCCGTAGCCCTTTGCATGAATCAGTATCCAAGAAGTAACTCTGTTTCAAAAAGGTTGGCGACTACGTCACTCCTTCTCGTGTGATATTGCTTATGTTTATTTGGATTTGTTTCATCATTAAACAATACCGAACACACAACAATAATCACTTAATGAACATTAATCAGAAAATGAAAATTTGCAATAAACTAATGCAAAATATTTTTTATCCAATTATTCACATCAACAGATCAACAGAATAATCAATAGTGACAGCCCCAGTTCGAACAAGGACGTATTGTTTCTCATCTTTCTCTTGACCTTATCATACATTGAGCAGTTAGACGTTAGCAGCTGATCAGCTGTTAACTTCCACTACAGCCTAAAGCGAGCTGGACCTTTCGCTGAATCATCTTGAGAAGTTTGCCACCCTGCTTTCTCCAGCATCAACCACACAAGGAAGGAGCCTCACCTGCCTGCTTGCCTGCATGCCGGACCTCTACTGCAATCTTCCATCGCTGCTGTTCACTGTCACGCCGGTCGGCTATCTGCCCCTACCAACTCCTCCCCTAACATGGCGCGCCAAACACTCAACATTTTAATTACCCACAACAATACGTTAAGCATCTTTGGGCCCCTTAAAGGTGGTATATAAATGTAGGTTACAGTGGTACCTCGACCTACAAGTTTTTCACGATATGAGCCGTCGGTCTGACGATTTGTTTGACTCGAGTTGCGAGCAAGAAATTGAGTAACGAGGGCTAGTGGGAGCGGACGTCACAATAAGCAAAAGATGGTGAACAGTTCTTAAAAAGGAGGCCAAGTGTTTGCTTCAAGCCGTTTATTACCATTCCCAACTGAAGTGTAAAACTACACAAAACCAACAGAATCACACCTTGTGTATTTGACCAAACCGCATAATTTGCCTTCACAAACTCCACTAGCTTTATGCTAACGCACAATGCAAAACACCGTAGACCGGCTGAAGGACACTGATGTCGCGGTATTAATAACACTTTAAACGATATACAGTGTTCCCTTGCCGCTTCACGTTTTATAGCTACAGTGCTTCGTGGGTTTTTCCAAAAATATTCATCAAAAAAAAATAAATTCATCAAAAAATACAAATGAAAAAGATACAGCCATATGAGCAGCCATATTGCGGAAAGACGCGTTGTTTCATGTTGATGCACAAGAGAGAAGGTTTCCCCGCATGCCAAACAAAGAGATTAGTTGACTCAGGCGTTGCACATGCCTGCACTGTACTGTACATGCCACGGCCATACAAGACGCGTGATTGGTTCCCGGCGCGACATCGACCAATGAGAACACGAGTGGATTTATCCCGTGAGCTGATTGGCTGCACATCATCGCAGCCTCGCCCAGCATCTTCCCTTGTTGTGTCTCTCCAGTCTCGTCCACGCTGTTGACTGTCTCGCATACTTAGTGGCACTGTTCGTGATAACTTTTTTTGTTTAAGCAATAACTTTTTTTGATTAGTTAAGCCCTTACAATGCCGCCTAAGCGCTGTGCCCCTGCGAAAGCTTCCTCCGGGGCGCCCAGGAGGAAGAAGAAGATGGCCATCAGCAAAAAAGTGAAACTTTTAGATATGATCAAAGAGGGCAGAAGTTATGCATTTGTGGCACGCCATTATGGTGTGAATGAATCTACATTGCGGTACATCAAGAAAGAGGAAGCAAACATCCGCAAAACTGCTTCAATAAGGAAGCGAAACGTGTGCCAACTCTGGGTTATGTCTTTGTACAGGAGAATTTTGAAGCAAAAGAAAAAAACAAAGACAACAACTACCCATCCCCATGTTTTTCTCCAAGGTAAAACCCCAGCTACACCATCAGCGCCTCCAGCAGAAAAGTCTCCAAGTGAACCTAAAGTGTGAGCCTCTCGTCTGCCAACAAACGCAAGCCTCTTCGCCTCTCTCAGTAGGCAATGTTGATGGATGTTAATTACTGTATAAGGTTGTATAATTAAAGATTTAAGTAAATACGTGTACTGTTGTAATCTTTGTCTCAAATATGTAAAGTATAAATACTGTTTACATATTTTAAACATTCTGGTACCCACATACATAATTTAAAAAATTATTTTTCCTTATAAAATTACTAATACTACAGCAGCTTACTGAGCTGTTGTAACCTTCACTGTCGTATATTAACTTTGTGTTATACTGCCCTCTGGTGGCCAAGGCACACAGACCAGAAGGAGCAGCACTATGCCCATTGAATTATGATGTGCAAAGTGCTTAATTCATTCTATTCTTTTTAATCATAGTATTACTCAATGTTTATATGAAGTACAATACATTAAGAGTGATGTTTTTCTCATTTAAAAAAAACAAGTTCTTGGTGTTTTTTTTTTTTTTTTTAAAGATTAATGGCATTTTCCTTTATGTCAATGTGAAAAGATGATTTGAGATGAGTTGTTTGAGTTACAAGCGGTCACGGAACAAATTAAACTCATAACTCAAGGCATCACTGTATTATCATAATCATTAATACTATGCTACTTTCGGAGGAATATTTTTCCCCTGAAAGTTTGGTCAAATTCTACATTTCAGCTTTCCATTTTATTTGTGAATGCCTTACCCTCGTCAAGTTCGGCTTCAGAGTCGCAAAAAACTTCGTCCTCGTAACGGAAGATGTCATTGTGTACATAGAACTTGTTGGCCACTGAACCCTGGCGAAGGCAATTCAAAAGATTCATCAATTTTTCATTTTGTTACAAACCGATACCGCAGCTATGAACAATAGAGCAAGGCGTTTAGCGGTGGCCTACCTCTGGGGCGAGCACAAACGTCTGCATGAACTTCCGCATGGGCTGCCCGTTGTTGGAGAGTTCCCCGAGAACCTGCACCACCACGCCGTCGCTGAGCGTGGCGTGGGCATCCACGTGGCGGATCTTTGTACGGCACTCGCTGAACTGCAGAGACATGACCTTGTTGTGGATATCCTACGAGACGCACAACAAAACTTGTCAGTCAAACGGCTTGTGATTTGGACTATAACATCAAGCGTAGCACAGTAGATAGGGTTGAGTGGAGAATTGAGAGTTTAGCCCTAAATGTGAGTTTTGATTTTTCTCTTGACTTTTTTTGTAATGTCACCACAGAAGAGAACCAGTGACACCCAAATCACTGTGCAGTGTCATAAGCTTTTATGATTATGTTTACATTCACTATGGTTATTGCTGGCCCTAAATGCCAAAATCTCCCACAATGCAGCGCAGCTTTTGGATTGCATTGTGGGAGTGTTGGCTACTGTAGGCACAAAAAAGATACCTGAAGCATGAAGCCAATGATGTTTATGTGGTGCAAGAAAAAGCTCAAAGTTCTGAGCTTTCCACGGCCATGCCAAGACTGTTCATGAACTGAAAATAGCGTGCAATTTTTAAAAAAGTGTTCATAAACCGAACTGTTCGTAAACCGAGGTGCCACTGTACATGCAGTAATTCATTTTTACCAAGCAAGCAAATTGTCCCTTGAATCATGTGGTGCCAATCCAGCCTGCGTACAGTGACACCCTTGACTTACAGGTTGAATCTATTCTGTGACCAAGCTCGTAATTTAACTTACTCTTATATCAAATCATTTTTCCCCATTGAAAGGAACTGAAATACCATTAATGCATTGCTAAACTTAAAACTTAAAAAAATATATATAGATTTTTGTTACATTTAAAAAAATAAAAAAATATATACATTATTTTATATAAAAAATATACGGTAAAGAAACAAACTAGTTTCATAAAGTGTAAATATATACTGTAGTATTCTTGTGTTGGATGTGTGGTATGAAGGCGCATGGGCGAGTGAGGGACTCCAGGAGCTGGAGTCGGTTAGTCTGCGTGAGTGTCTGGGTGTGAGTTGTGGCCTACAGCAGCTCCTAACGAGTGTTCTCATTTTGTATTCGTGTGTTTGTTAAATAAACGGCTGACAGTGCATCAGCAAGTGTGGCTCTCCTTGCCCACAAACGTGCACAACAAAGCAAAAAAAGTGACTGCTCATAACTCGACAAACTCGTAAATTGAGGTACCACTGCACTGTGTTTTATTCTGCGGGTGGGGGGCATTGTTGGTGACCTACCGCCTGCCCGTACACTGCTTCCACAAGCTTCCCACTCGGGTCGAGACCCCCATGAACATAGGAAGAGTTCCTCCCGTAGAACCTGACAACAAAGCAGCGTTAAACAGTTAAGTGATACACCCTCACCGAGAAACGTGTACGTGCTTATCGATCATTACCTGTGCAGGAAGTCTGGCGCCTTGTTTAACAGTGTGTAATACTGCCTCACAAACTCCCGCCCTACAAGCAGGGGACTTGGTTTCTCCATCACCATTTCTTTGGTAAACAATATTAAGTGCTAGAGGAGAGAAACACATGGTTTGGTTATATCAATGCTCATCTACATTAAGCATATGTTAGTAGTTGTATAAACGCAAAAAGTGGCCACCATCTATGTGGCATTTTCTAAAAAAATTAAAAAATAAATAAATAAAAAAATAAAAAAAACATGAAGAGCTCTGAAATCCTCCATTACAAATAAATTCAGGAAAAAATAGATAGGTTGTGCACTTATCTATTCTACTGTCCACACTGCTCTTCTCACAAATGTTCCTTTTGTGCTATTTGAGTCGAGTTTTTAGGGCAAGTGAGGGCATTTGAAACGTCTCTGTAATTTTAACGCATTGAACCCCTTGGCATTTCGGTCCTTACCAGCTTACTGTTGGATGTTTTTAACTGAAACTTGTCAGCCAATCAGAGAAGTGTGCCCCAAGTAGCAGACAAAATGAAAGGGTCAAGGAGATGTATTGACAAATAATGAAGTTATACTGTTTAACACTAATTTAAAGGGTTTTTTTTGACCAGATTTTCTATGGGCGATCTCAAAACAAAAATGTTCCACAAAAATACTTAGTGCGTTGTACTCTGGTTGAAGTGGCCATTCCTACCATCTTAAGCAGATTGTCTGCTTAAGCGGTCTTAATTGAGAAATCTCTCCACATTTCTAGTAGTAGTTAGTGTGTCTTTATCTCCCCAAAGTTGATTTACTGTCAGGGGTTTTCCTGGCTCAATTTAAAGCAGCGGTAACTGGTGCCATTCTGATTATGCCAGGCTGTTTAGGTAACAACAGCTTTCATGATGTCAGAGGTTTACGTGGCCTGAAAAAATACGCGGCAGTGGCGCATTCCAAATTCTGTATGCAGGAAAAATCCTGACATTTAGGGTTTAAAAAAAAAAAAGAAAAAAAAAAAAAAAAAAAAAAGTTCTTTGTCTCACTTCTCGGCCTGCATCAGTCACACAACTGCGGACTGTTAGCATGGAGGCTAAATCAGAAGCTGAGTGTGACATGATGGGACATCACGTCCATTCTGTGAGATAAAGACGCAGGTCGAGACAATACAGGACACTCTACACAAGGCAGAAAGTCTTATTATTAGCCCTATAATTATGTTTCTAATCCCTACTCTTTGTACAGCGGTGGCCTACATGAACAATACAAGCCTCTTGTCTGTAGCATTATGTCATGTATTAGTTAGCGTACACGACGTCCCCTGGACTTGTCAATTATAATCCTAATAAAATACAGAGAGACATTTTGACGATAAATAAACAAAATGTCGCCCCGCGGCTAGCCCGTACCAACTCGCGTTAGCACCGGCTAGGCTAACTTGTGGCGTCGTCCTTATTTCTTTCAGTCTTGGGACACTCGCGGTTACATCGACTAGAATATCGTGTAAATAAGACGTTTTTAATGAGCGTTATTCTTACAAAGCCTGTAAGAATTAACCAAACAATGTAATAAGCACGTTGCTAAAATTCACATTAACTGCAAATGGAGGGGACACACAAACAACGACACAACAGAAAGCGAAGGTAGCCGTTGTAACATCTTATCGTTCCAAATTGGTACTTTAAATATATTCAATGCCAAAGGTTACATTTATAAAAAAATATATATATATAAAGAAATAAATAAATGTTTTTGGGTTTTTTTCCCCTTACAATTTGTAATTGACTGTCGAGCCTCAACTTATCAAACGTTCTGCGGTCTACAAAACAAAAGGCAGGGGCAACGAGAATGTAGAAATCCTGCTAATTGCCAGCTACTGTGGGGTGTTTGTAAAAGGGGGGGGGGGGGGGAGGGCAACCTACGAGTTTGTTTAACAACATTAAAATACTGCCGGCTCCTCCTAAAGAACAGTTTGATGAGACAATGCTGCTAAAGTTAGCATTTAGCTTGACAGCCAGCCACAACATTGACGATAAGGCTAACTTACCGTGTGAAAGACCTATCTATGTAGACAGAATGGATTATAGCAATATTAATAATAGTAATATAAGCAACAGTGAACCGAGAATACACAGCCAGGTGCTTTTCGTCCACTTGGCAACGATTAATGATCTCCGAGGAATGAGGGATTGAAGCTTTAAAGCAATAGGTTTCGATTTATTGTTTTACCCCTGCATTTTGGGGCAAGAACCCCCAAGCGCACCGAGCCGACCAATCAGCGGTCTGCAGTGGGCAGCATGAGCATAGATATGAAGACGTGTAGCTACCACGCTCCTGCGTGCCTACGGCGACTCTAAACTCGGCGGGTGAATGCCCTCAGCGCATTCCATGTGTTTAGACGGCCAGAAAGCCAAAAGAACAAGGATGCCGCGACCGTAGTGAGGATAAGCGGTGCAGAAAATAGATGGATGGATATTATTGTATTCACATAATATTAATTTCAAATGTCTTGGCTGAAAGTTGGCCGTGCGCCCCCCACCCAAAAAAAAATCACCCATACTGGGCCCTCCAGCCTCAGTTTGGTGTCTTTGGGCTGGTTACCATAGTAACCGGTCAGCAGCATACTCAACACTGTTACGTAACATCATCCAAATTAAACAAAAATAAATATTTAACTCCAATGTATGAATTTACACAGAATGCATACCAACACGAAACCAATCAAAGACAGGTAAACTAATGGATAAAAAAAAAACAAATTAAAAACAATTTAAAAAACCAATAAAACTAGAAATTTACCAGTGTAAAATAGTAGGGATACATTTTCTGTATCAAAATACGTATCGATAGGCAATTTTTCGTCTTTGTCCGTGATTTTGTTCGACGCCATGTAACCCGAGAATGTTACTGTTTTTCGGGGGGGGGGGGGGGTCAGTGAAAGAAAAGATGGCTGTCCCGGGACGGGAAGACTTTTCTCGCTCTCGTCGTTTTCACGCTAACACAACAATTTACCGTCGTTAATAATATTTGTAGAAGAAGGCAACCAACCAAGAACAACTTAAAGCTTCATAAGGCATCAATTTTTCGTGTTTTTCTTTTCTTTTTTTTAGGGCGACGTGAACCGTTTTGGAGGCGAAACTAGTTGGAAGGATTTTTGGGCAACGACTTCGAGTTTGTCAAATAAAATAAGTAAATTTCTTCTGGACTAACTTTCTAAACTATTTTCTGTTTCACAGTGCAACCTTTTTGTCGTTTCTTGGACTGTTTTTATTATTTTTTTATTTTTTGTTTTTTTAGGGTGCGGGGTGGGGGGGGGGGGGGGGGTGTAATATTCCAGTTGTTAAACTCATCCGTGACGTATGATAGTTTGGATTTAAAAAGCAGGCCGACTACCATGAGCTCATCGCGGGTAAAACCTCAGCACGCCGCCCGCTCGCCGCACACCTCCGAGGCGAGAGAAGGCATCGAGATGGAGAACATCCAGCAGCATCGTCAGGACTCAGCGGCCGGGGGAATCGCTGCGGGTACCCCGTCCTCTCCGTCCAGACAAGCCTGGAGCCGCGACAACCCGGGTTTCGAGCCCGGCGACGAGATAATAGCAGCGGACTGGCCTCCAGCCAGCCCCGGGAGGAGGTCGGCGTCCACGGCCTCCAGTAACAGCAGCTGCAGCAGCGGTCTGGCCAGCTACAACGTCAGCGGCGGCGGTGGAGGCAGCCCCCGGATCGACGGTGGAGGAGCCTACCCGAGCCCGAGTGGGGACGAGAGGCAGCGGGGCAGGCTTCAGCACAGCAGCTGTATGAAGCAGATACTCCAGAAAATTCGAAGTAAGACACGCTCTTTTTTTTCTCTTTACACCTCAATTTTACGGTAAAATTTGAGATTGGTTAGTCTAAAAAAAAAAACAGTTTTTTTATTCGTTTATTTCATTAAGTAGTTAATCAGCTGATTTATTGTAAAGGATCAAATTAAGTAAAAATAGTAAAACAATCATTTTAATTATGCAATGGTGCCTTCCTTGATTTACCAGTTTAATTTGTGCCGTGACCACACTCGTAACTCAAATCAGTCATATTCAAATCATCTTTCCTTATTGAAATGAATGGAAATTCCATTAATCCGTTTCAGGTCCCAATCAAACACCAACAAAAGTGTTTGTATAGTGTTTTTTTTTTTTGGTCCTGATGGATTTGAGCCTTTTTCAAAATAATCATAAACGGGAGTTTTGCCAATTAAACGCCAATATATTCCCAATTTCTAATGAAACAGTAAATGCTGTGTGTCTGAGTCCAGCAGAATGATGTCCTTGAATGAGCTCCTTACGGGGTTTAGATAAATAGATGTAGGGAAATTAGAACTAGTTTGTCCACTACATGGAGCTTTGACTCCATTCAAATTGCCAAAATGTCCTGTCCTGTTATGATAGACATGTTCATCGAATTTCATGTCAATCGCTGACACTAGTGTCGGGGCTGATTTTTTATATATTTTTTTTACATTCTGGGGGGGGGCGCTACTGAGTGAAATTTAGGATCTGGGTGGCGTGTTGAGGAACCCTAAAATAAATATATTTTCACTAGAATAGGCACTCTTGAAAAAAAATGGTGCATTTTCCAGCATGTTGAGGCTTCCAGAAAAGCCATTCATTAATTGGAAGAATAATAGCCAACAGCAATTCCAAGAGGGGGCCCTACAAAACCCTGCTTTATCTCCCCCGTTGCAGTTCTGTGGGGCACGGAGCTGATGGAGGACAACAACAGTAGTCGAGAACGGTATCTATGGAACGTCCTGAGAGAGATGCTCATCTACGTTGCATTCCTCATCACCGTTTGTGTCCGTAAGTAAACATTTCCACCAATTTTTCAAACTGAAACTTTACTCGTGACCTAGAAAACTGCACAAAAATCCCAATTAATGTCTTGAGCAGACGGAATAATGCAGCACAGGAATTACATTACCCGACTGGGCAGGAAATTGAGGGCATATGCATGTAAAGTGTGCCGGATGATCACAGTTACATTTTGCTCTTTTATTTTTGCTGCTTCAGTAAAAAAAAAAAAATGCCAGTGTGTGGTTAAGGGCGGTTCAGGAAAAATGTTTCCTGACACATTTTACCATGCAGAGCAGGACAAGCTGTTCTCTCTTATATGGACTTCAAGTTGTTGTGTTGAGGAAAGCCTCTTTCACTTGGACAAAATTGCACAAAATTGGTGCATCGAACTGTGCCTTCTACATAGAACCCAGTAGAGTGGGATATTGGCGTAACTGTGGAAGCTGTCACAGTGCAACATGGAGTCCCACTCAGATAATAACATTAGCATTGAATAAAATAATTGAACCGTGACAACTCCTTTCAACACAATAGGGTGGGTGAAGTGAGTCGAGTGTTAAACTTCACACCCCTATCAAGGCATTATGGCCGTCCCGCCCATGTTACAGGTTGGATTTTACATGAAAATTGACAGGTTGAATTTGCCTCCCGAATTCGAGTCAGTGCCGTGGAAAAAGGTTACACACCAAAAAAAGGTATAAAAATAACCGCTTTACAGGCATTCGCCCATTAAACACTTCCTGTAATAGACGGCATTTTGACGGAGAAAAATGTTGGGTCGACTTTGTCCCTTCATTTCCTTGTTGGTGCCGTTTGTGTAGAACAGTGACATGGGAAAAAGGCCAAAGCCATCTTTCACACTGCCTGTAAAATATGGCCTTTTCCCAGCTGAAAAATTCCAGGTTGACTTTGGTGCCAGTTATACAGAACAGTGGCTCAGAAAAAAAGGTGGAAAAATGCTAGCATTTATAGGCTTTAGCCCCCTTCACGCTGCCTGTAAAAGCTGGCATTTTCCAGGGGGAAAATCTACGGGTTGACATTGTCATTACCATTCTTTGTTGGTGCCATTTTCACAACAGTGGTGGAAAAAAACACGAGCATCTGCAAGCAGTATCCCCTATCACAGTGCCTGTAGAAACTGAAATTTTCCAGGTGGAACATTTCCGGGGTCGATTTTGTTCCCCCCTTTCCTTGTTGGTGCTGTCTACAAAGAACAGTGATGTGGTAAAAAATGAGATGGAAAAATGACATATTTTACAAGCATTAGCCTCTTTAACACATGCTATAAAAGTCCCACCATTCAACGGCGGTGTCATTTAGCACCTTCCACACTTCCTGTTCAAAGCTGACAAAGAAAATTACAGCTGGTCTTAATCCTGCCATTCCGCGTTGGTACTGTCTGTCTAGAACAGCAACATAGAAAACAAACGGGAAAATGTCTTTCACAATGCATGTAAAAGCTGGCATTCGAGGCATTTTTGTGTTGAAACTAATGGTCGCAGTCCAACTAGTATTTTACACCAGAGGATGATATCGAAACATCTGATTGGAGGATGCCGTGTTGCAGTGCGAAAGCGCAAACGGTTGCGGCAATGTCCTGCTTTGCTGGGTTCTGTGTAAAAGGCACAGACAGCTAAATGCAAATCTCCTGTTGTGTGCCGGATTCACTGCAACGGTATTGAAATATGTCTATTTGTGCGTGCGTGTGTGTGTGTGTGTTTAAAATGGTGTGAAGTGACGTATGGGATGGTGAGCACCAACATGTATTACTACACCAAAGTCATGTCGCAGCTTTTCCTGGACACACCCCTTTCCACTGGCGAGGCAGCCACATTTAGGAGCCTCTCAACCATGGAACACTTCTGGAAGGTATACTTCACAATATAATCGCAAGGATATTGCCAACAGCGAATAGCGTAGCGCAGGCGAGATCAGGGGAGGGCGAAAGTATGGCGCGAGAGCCATAAAGGTCCACTTCCATCAAAATCAGTAAAATTAGCATGTACAATTAATTGTTGTATTAGTCAAATCATATTTTTTATTATTTTACGTTTTTATTCATTCTATTACAGTGACCCCCTCCCAACCCCCCCACCCCCCATCGCTGGGGTTAAATTCCAGACCTCCCCTGCGATAAGTGAAATCCGCGATATAGAAATAGCCATTTTAAATACATTTTATAGCATTAATTTTTTTAAGGTCTTTAGACACACTTTTAATACAATACAAACACATTTAAACACATATAATATATTGAGAGAGAACAAGCACAATGGACAACATAAAAATATTGTTCGCACAGTATAAAAAAATTGTGTAAAAGCTGTACTTCCCCCCCAAAAAATTAGCGTTATGGCAGGACTGCGGAGTTTGCTGTATTTTTCTTTCATTTATATCTTTAAATCATTGGTTAATTGGCTTATTGTAAATTATTTAAAGTTACTTAAATCAAATAATTCTACATCTTAAATTTGACTAAATAATCGCTTAATTACAATGACCTAGACCATCTGTCCATTTCAAAAATAAAATTGACATTGGTTTGCCCATTCCTAGATTAGAAGTGTAGATTTTTAATCGGAGAGGTTTCACAAAAACATGGGGTTTAGCATTTAGGCAGCCATTTTATGTACAGTAGAATGCGTCCATTTGTTGGTAACTACAGTATACAGAGTCACGTCTCCTCATCCTCCTAGTTCACCGAGGGGCCTTTTCTCAACGGTATGTACTGGGAGGTATGGTACAACAACAAGAGCCTGCCCGAGAACCATAGTCTCATCTTCTACGAGAACCTCCTGCTCGGGGTGCCGCGCCTCCGGCAGGTTAAGGTCCGCAACGAGTCGTGCAGCGTGCACGAGGACCTGCGCGACCAAGTCCGCGACTGCTACGACGTCTACACACGCGCCAACGAGGACACAGCCCCCTTCGGGCCCGGGAACGGGACGGCGTGGACGCACGCGGCGGAGGGTGCCGCCAACGGGAGCAGCCACTGGGGTCGCGTGTCCAAATACGGCGGCGGGGGATACTACCAAGACCTGTCCCGGACGAGGGAGGAGTCGGCGGTCCAGTTGCGCTTCCTCAAGGACCACCTGTGGCTGAACAGAGGCACCAGGGCCGTTTTCCTCGACTTTGCTGTCTACAATGGTAACATCAACCTCTTCTGCATCGTCAGGTGAGAATCGTCTGCGTGAAACCACACACACACTTATTAAAATCCCTATTGTACACGGTGAAGCCTTGTATATTGGGGTTCCGCATTCGCAGATTGTTCCATTCACTGATTTTCTAAAGATGGGTAATGGTGTCATGGGATTAATATCTTCGCATGTTGGGGAGGAGCTAAGAGTGATGTAAAATACCACCACTGTGCTAAATTGGTCACAATGTCCAGTATATTAATCTTGGGATTAATTGAAGTGCGGCGTCTATTAGAGCAGCTGCGTCATAATATAGTATTGATATATTATTATTACAATTGTAATATAATTTACCAGTATCATGAAATTGAATTTGTGTTAAGACAGACTGAAAACACATCTAGTAATACATATTTTAATCATATTTGAGGGAAGATATACCAATCGTACCAGTTGTACCAATAATGGCCTTCTCTCACATAGTAGCATGACTAATGGCTCTGACGTCTGTCAGGTTGTTGGTGGAGTTCCCGGCGACGGGCGGGGTGGTGACGTCCTGGCAGTTCCAGACGGTGCGTCTGATCCGATACGTGTCCAGCTGGGACTACTTTGTGGGCTTGTGCGAGGTCATGTTCTGCCTCTTCATCCTCTACTACGTGGTGGAAGAGGTGCTGGAGATCCGCATCCACCGCCTGCATTACTTCAGGAATCTGTGGAACTGCCTGGATGTCCTCATCGTCACGGTGCGTATCCAGTCATGCTGTTGAGACTATTTCTCAAATAATGACTGTCCCTTTTAATAGACGGCGTGCCCCAGTTGTTCACCAGGTGAAACGTCCACTTAAGACTCCTAAATGTCTCTCTTGTGTCGTAAAAGTGATTAGTCAGTTCATAGACACTATTTTTAATGCACGGACAGTTTAACGGTTTAGCCCATTCGAACTCTGTTGCTAACCAAAACAGCGGGACTAATTACGTTACCGCCATCAGTCACTAGTTATATTCCCACTAACAATGGCTTCAACTCTAATTGATGCCGCTGAGGTTTGTCGTCCACGTGAAAAAAAATGAATGCCCCACAATAATAGGTGGTATCGCAAAGGAGCTGTAATTACCCATTTGAACTCTGTTGCTGACCAAAACAGCAGCGCCGGAGCAAGAATTGTCTTGACTTCGACATCTGCTACCACCATGTGTCGCGCCATCATTTTTCTCATTTTCAAATCGTGGCTTCCGCAATGCCCCTATTAATCGCCAGATGCGTTGTTCACTTTAAAAAAACAAACACCACACCTCAAATAAACACGTAGTATTTACCAATACGCGAGTCCTTCTTATTCAGTTCTAAACTCCACTTTCACTTGACATACAGTAAATTGTAATATACGGCTAACATTATTACTCTCCCCGTGTCCACTAAACTCCACCACCATTTCTGGATATTGTGATATTCTTTGTTCATCACAAGTAGCTCTTTCACGCTAAATTTTTAAAGACGATACATGAACACAACAAGTCGGACAGAGGCCCTGACGTTTTAAACGACTTCGCCACGGTGGAGTGAGCTGTTTTCCTCTTTTTTTATACTTTTTTTCACTCCTTAACTCGTTAACTCACGGGCTAGCTCGTTAGCTCGCGAGCTAGCTAATATAATAAATAGTGAACTTTCCCGCGTGTGTGTTAATTGGGGAAAAACATAAGTCGGAGTGAAGCGCTGACATGTTAAACAACATCGCCGCGGTGGAGGGAGCTGTTCGCTCTTTAACTGGTTAGCTCATTAGCTCGCAGGCTAGCTTGTTAGCTCGTGGGCTAGTGAACATAATAAACAGTTAACTTCCCCTTGAGTGTCTTTGTTGTGTCAATCTACGCGCTGGACAAGAAGCAAGGCAGCCATCCAAATCTGTCGGCTCAACGTGTGATCCGCGCATCGGCTCACCACAACAACGACAGTTTATCAAGTCGGGAAAAACTATCCTGTCCATTTTATTTATCGGGCGATAAGTCGTTATAGTGATTATTATCGTGACAGGGCTTTCGTCAATTGTCCATTGTGGTCTCGTTTTGCAGTTGAGTGTGGTGGCCATCGTCATGAACATAACGAGAACAGCGATGGTGAGCCACCTGCTCAAGACCCTGCTGGAGAACTACACCACTCACCCCACGTTCGAGCCTCTGGCCAACCTGCAGCTTCAGTTCAACAACGTGGTGGCGGTCATTGTCTTCTTCTCCTGGGTTAAGGTATGCGTGTCTATTCCAGTACTTTGACTTGGATGGAAAGAGTAAGTTTATTACATCCGCCAAGGACCAGGGGCCTCATGTACAAAGACCTGCGTGGATTTGCATTGCTTCTCGCGGTATCGCGCTCCAAAGCCGGCCGCAGCTCTGCGCACAGTTCCGGGAGGAGTGGCCGCGGGAACCTAAAGCGCCCGATGAGCCAGTTGTCATCATCTGATAATAAATCCTCTCTGTCTCTGAACTGACGTTCTCTCCGTTTTGCACCGTTTGCAATGCTAAAGCAGTCATTGTTGTTATTGGTATTTTCTGCATCACTTTGCGCATGCTTTTATATCCACGCGTGTAATTGCAGACATGCGGGTGTGTTAATTGTTCATCAGTGCTAATTGTTCATGCGTCTGCAGATTTATTGATTCTAACATTTTCCCAGCATCACCTCTAAGTGTCGCCAAAGCACCAAAAGCTTTAGAAACGTGCGTACGCCAGCCATGAAGTTGGCGTGAAGCACCGCACAGTTCCTCGGTCATTTCACTCTTGATACATCTGAACTTTTCCGTGAAAAAGAACGTACGCCATGATTTTGTGCATACGCACTTTTTGTACATGAGGCTCCAGGTTTTTACAGTTAATCAACGGAGATGTTTTATGTCAGGCAGGTATTCTTTCCTATGAATGGGCGCAAGGGCCACACTGAAACCCCAAAAACATGACACTGAGAATAAGGTTTTATGCAATATTATGAGAAAAAGTTGGAATTTTTCAGAACAAAAGTCATAATATTACAAATAGAAAAGTATAATTTTATGAGAATGTTACTGTAATTGTATTAGAATAAAGTTGCAGGATGATAAGAAAAATGTTGGTTGTGGTTTCTTTCAGTGCTATGGGGGTTCGTTTTGTCACGTTCGGATTTTTGAGGTGTTTGAGACAAGGAAGTGGAGGACCCAAGTGCAGGGAAGCAAGGAGACAAGGCAGGAGTGCACGAGTTTCAAAAAACATTTCATTCCGCAAACAAGGATCACGGAAAAATCTAAATACTAAATTAACAAACTCCAAAATCCAAACACAAAGAAACGCTAGGGAACAAAGAAGAGTGCAACATGACAGCACTCAGGCCACTAGATGACAATGAATCCCCAAGCGCTGAGAGAAACCAGGGAACTAAATACAAACAAAGAGGCACACCTGGACGAGACACACACACACACACACACACACACGAGTGGCTGGAGGGAGCTGATTGGTTGACACAAGGTAGAGGGTTGACGACACAATAACCAAATGAGCACACAAGATATGAACAACAGGAAAACATGAAACAAAACCAAAAACAATCTAAACCAAAACACAGACCATGACAGATGTATTGTTATGATAAAACAAAACAAAAAAAAGCTGTAATTTTGTCAAAATGAAGATGTAAAAGTGCCCAAAAAATTGTTATTCTATGATTTAAAAAAAGTTGCCTTTTTTCGAGAACGAAATTGAACTATTATCGGGGGCTAATGTCTGAATTTTGTCCAAAAAGTTGTAAAATTACAACAAAAACAGTTTTGTTTTAGGAGACTGTTTTCCCCCCCAAAAATTACGAGAATCAAACATCTGCAAACAACATCAGAAATGCTCTTAAAGTTGAATCACTTCCCTCAGCTCTTCAAGTTCATCAACTTCAACAAGACCATGAGTCAGCTGACGGGCACCATGTCTCGCTGTGCCAAGGACCTGGTTGGTTTCGCCATCATGTTCTTCATCATCTTCCTGGCGTACGCCCAGCTGGCGTACCTGCTCTTCGGAAACCAAGTCAACGACTTCAGCACCTTCCAGGCCAGCATGTAAGAACCACAAACAAATACCTGTTGCTAAACAAAACAGCTGCACCTTTGTAATTATTTTATACACATTCAATTAAATAGCTGTGATTTATCTGTGTCAAAATGTATTGAATGTAAATGTTGCTGTTTCGGTGTAGTTTTACTCAATTCCGCATCATCCTGGGAGATTTTGAGTTCTCCGAGCTCGAGGAGGCCAACCCGGTGCTGGGGCCCGTCTACTTCACTACCTTTGTCTTCTTCATCTTCTTCATCCTCATGGTGAGCAGGCACTTGTGTAACCCACGCAAACATCTCCTCCAGACTAGTCTCCACTGACACGTCACGTCTTCACCGCAGAACATGTTCTTGGCCATCATCAATGACACGTACTCTGAGGTGAAGGCGGACATGTCTCAGCAGAGGTCTGACATGGAGATGAGCGACCTCATCAAGAAGGTAAAGACTTTTAAGCCAGAATCAAGTGAAGGAGCGCACCACTTAAAAAGTGCTCCCGTCAGGGTTGTAACAAGGCCTTGATGAAGCTCAGGCTGAAGAAGACGGCGGTGGACGACATCTCGGACGGCCTGCGCCAGGCCGGAGGCAAGCTCAACTTGGATGAACTGCGACAGCATTTAAAGGGGTGAGCTTGTTACCACCGCCAAGGAGCGGGTTCTTTAAATTGGGGAGGTATCAATCGTTCAGTCGGAATTTTGCCAGGATATCTTCGGAATTGAACAAGACGAAAGAGATAACAATGTAATATTACGAGGAGAAAAAAAAAAATATGATGACAAAAATGTCCCCCAAAAAATTAGAAGATTCTAAAAATGATTTTGTAAGAAAAAAGTATAAAAAAAAGTCAGGAATTTAATAGGAAGAAAAAAAAGTGGTAATCTATTAAATCTATTAATAATCTTCCCGTTATAAAGACGCGATAGGAAAAAAAGTGGTAATCTATTAAGGATATTTGGAATTTTATAATAAAGAAGTGACAACAGAAAGATGTCATTTTATGGATTTTCTTAATTTTATGACAGTTTTGATTTTACAATAGCTTTAATTTTACAGCCCCCCAAAAAATATGTGGGAAATTTTAATTTTATAAGATTAAGTCGTAATATTGTCGTAAGAAAAAGTGTATTTCTATGAAAGTAAAGTTGTAAAATTATGAAAAAAAATCACAAGCTTGCAAGAAAAAAAGTTGTACTATTATGAGAAAAGGCCAAAAAAACACAAAAAAATTTGCTATAATACAAGAAAGAAATCTTAATTTTGCAAGACAATAAGCTGAAGAATTCCAAGAAAAAGTTGCAACTTTACAGAAAAACCTCATTTTAAAGTATTATGCTTTGATATAATGTCAATTTTTCATTTTTTTTTTTTTTGCAAGAAAAAAAAGTCAAAATATTTTGAGAAAACAGTTTTAGATGACCACCGTAAATCACTCCAACTGTTTCCTTGGCACTAAGATGTCACAAAGTGGCATTAAAGCAATAGCTAAGCAATACTATGATTGCTTGAGCACCAAAAACAGCAAATAGGTTTCGAGAATTGTCATTTGATTGGATTATTTTGTATCATTGAAATACGCTGCCTTGGAACAGGAAGGGCCACACGGACGCGGAGATTCAGGCCATCTTTGCCAAGTACGAGCATGAGGGTGACCAGGAGCTGACGGAACAAGACCACCAGCAGATGAGAGATGACCTGGAGAAAGAGCGAGTTAGTTCACAGACCAGCAGCCACTCATTATACGAGTCATTTTGACATGCATGGGAAAACAACTAAAACAAATCTTTTCATGACATTATGAGTTTTTAATATTTACAACTTTTCGCATAACAAAATGTAAAAAAAAAAAAAAAAAAAAGATGCAACATTTTCCATTTGAACGTCATTTTCTCCAAAAATATTGATTAAAAAAAACACTTTTTGTTGTAATACCACGAGAAAAAATGAAATTGTATGAGAATAAGGCTGTAATGTTATGTAAAAGTAGTCATAATTTTGCAAGGAAAAACAACTTTTTTTATTTTGAGAAAAAAGTCATAATGTTACATTGGTATTTTATGAGAATAAAGTTGCAATATTACCAGAAAATATTCTTAGATTTATGGGGAAAATGGTCTGAATTTTGTGAGACAGTTATAATATTATGTGAAAAAAGTGAAAAAACAAAGATGTAATATTGCCCCCATAAATATTGTCATATTGCAAGAAAAAAAAGCTGCATTTTGTTTTAGAACAAAGATGTAATGTTGCAATAAAGTAGCAGAAATTAAAAAGTAGCAGAAAGAAAAAGTCAGAAATTTGCACACACAAAAAAGTCGCAAAATTGCAAGAAAAAAAGTCGCAATGTAATTTTTATAATAAAAAATTTGTGATATTACAGGATGGTCATTTTTTTCAAGCAGAAATTTCTCAATTTTATGAAAATAGAAAAGGAATAATTTTTAGGAAAATTAGAATGTAATTCTTTTAGAAAAAAAGTTGGAATATTACGAGGAAAAAAATGATCATTTTACAAGAAGTATCATTTCGCCAGGAAAAAAAAAACATTCCACATGAAGCAAGTTTCACGCGATAAAAATATGGCGTGGCGTGCATTTGATAGCATTTTCAGTCAGCCGTCTGCTTCAAGTGACCTCGCGTGCGTTTGCAGGAGGACTTGGATCTGGAGCGCAACTCCCTGACCAGACCGTGCAGCGGCCGCAGCCTGCCTCGCGGCCAGGACGACTCGGAGGAGGACGACGACGAGGACAGCGGGCACAGCTCGCGGCGCCGCGGCAGCAGCTCGGGCGGCGTCTCCTACGAGGAGTTCCAAGTGTACGCGCCGGTCGAACGGAACGGAGGAAAGCGGGCTCGCGTTCTCGCCGCTTACTCGCTGTGACCGCCGTGTTGTCGTCCTCGGCAGGCTGGTGAGACGCGTGGACAGGATGGAGCACTCCATCGGCAGCATCGTGTCCAAGATAGACGCCGTCATCGTCAAGCTGGAGGCTATGGAGAGAGTTACCCTCAAGCGGAGGGACGTGTTGGGAAGGCTCTTCGAAGGCGCCATGGAGGTATGGCATTCTTTCATTTCATCATAACATCTTCATTTATCGCACAAATAAGGTTTGAAGTTACCATTTTAAGGTCTGTCAACAACTGTCAGATGAGTCAAATTGAGGGTTTATATATTTTTAGTGGCCAGATGAGAAAAAAAAAAAACATTAAAAGTGCATTAAGATTGCAATGTATGATTTTTATAAAGTTATTTGGACCCTCTGCATTATATTTCTTCTACCAGACATTTTCAATGAAAAGTCAGGAGTACCTAATAATGTGACCAGTGATATTTTACACTCACTTCCTGTATGTACGTGTGTGTGTGTGTGTTTGTTTGTCAGGAAGAGCGCGGCGGTCGGGACGCGGACGCCCACAGCGAACAGGAGCGTCTGGTGAGGGAGGAACTGGAGCGCTGGGAGTCGGACGACGTGTCCTCGCAGGTGGGCCGCCCTCGCCCCCGCCCCGCTTCCTCGCCGTCCGTGGACGCCGACGGGAGCGCTCACGTGTAAAAAAAAAAAAGAAAGGTAAAAAAAAAAAAAGAAGAAGGGACATTTAAAGGGATTCATGGGCTGTGAATAATAAGAGCAATCACGACGATGACGATAGTCGCCTCCGATGCACTGACAGTACGGCTGCGGTTCTCTTCATTGTCAAGTGGAGTATCGGTCACAAAAACAGCAATACCTGATTATTCCCGTCAGGCAAATGGAGGATTGAGGAAAGGACTAGTATTAGGGACCACCACGCTGAAAAGCATATTTGAGCAATTAATGCCACATTGTTACAAAGAATAAAGTGAGCCAACTGAAAACGACTAAAGTTGGGGTAAACTACTAAAGCTCCATTTTGTTATTTTGCAAGAGAGTGATTTCAGGTTTGACTTCTGAAAAAAGCTTGGCGCATTTATAGCTTGTGATTTCTATGGCAATGATACTTGTTTGAAAGTGTTATGATGAGTTACCAACTTACGAGTTCTTCCAGATATGAGCTGAGATTCAAACGATATTTTTTTTTTGCTTTAACTTGTGAGCGCATACTCGAGCTACACCAGCGCATTATGGTATGTATGCTATATGGTATACTTAGCTTAGCCTTGTGTCCGCTAGTTTAATGCTAACGGTAACACATGATGGGAAATGTAATGATAACCATTTAAGCAACTGTATGTGAACACAAACGGTGCAGCAACACATTTGGACCTTCAGTATAAGAATACTCACAGTCATATATACTTTGTCCTCTGCGAGGAGCTGAGACATAGACGTCCATGGATGTGCAGTATATCTTATACTGCCCCCAGATGGCCAAGGTGGGCAGCAGCACAATGGCCATCCAATTGATGCAAAGTGTGAAACAAACTTTCGTTCTTTTTCATTATCTCATTACTGTATTTTTAAAACCTAATATTATGTAGAGTGCTATTTTTTATTATTATAAGAACACTACAGTTTTTAAGGATTAAGGACATTTCCATTCATTTTAGTGATGAAAGAGTGATTTGAGATCCAAGTGATTTGAACAATTTGAACGAATTAAATTCATATCTCAAGACACCAGCATATGTGTTTGTTCTTAGACTTTTTGGATTTTGCCACATAAAAAGATTTTGGACTTGGATCACACGGTCTGTATCATCTGGTGTAGGTTGGCTGAAAGAACAGAAACAAACAGGGATGTTTTTTAAAGACAAACTATTGTGCAATAGTGGTCAAAGTCCAAACATCGGTCAAATCTATCAATATTTCATGAACGATGATAAATAACAAAGACATTCGCTGCCATTGACGGCTAAATCATTTAAAAATAATTGTTGTCTTTGTTGTTGTTCGTTGTCTTAAATTGCTGTTGTCTTCTGTCAAACTCTGAACGTCACTTCTGGGATGTTTTTGTGGGAGATGCAGATGCAATGATGAATCCAAAAAGTGCTGCCCCCTATAGGTCAAAATTGGAACTAAATATTGATTTAAACCAGTATTCATCTGCTAGATAAAGCTTTTCTCTATTAATTGCTGCACTTCACTTCAAAATGACAAAAATGGAGTTAGTCCACTGTAGTTCTCAGTGGCTCTTTTTGTGAGAAAATTAGTATGAATGAAAAATAAAATCACAGTATTTATCAAGTCAGAATATTGTGAGAAAAGGATTACGTTATGAGAATATTTGTTTTTTGTTACAAGTACCTTAACCAAAAAGTTTAACTAGTGTGAGAATTAAGTTGTACTATTATGAGGGAAAAAAACGTTTTTTGGGGGGGAGAAAATAAGTCTTTAATATGTGAAAAATTCATATTTTCTTTAGAATGAAGTTGTGATATCACAGGGGGAAAAAACATTTTTAGGAGAAAAATTATAGTAATATTTCATGGGGATGAAAGTTGTCCGTTTAAGAGAATAAAATGTTTTAAATCTAGGAGAATAAAGCCATATTACTACTTGAAAAAAGGTGGAATTTTCTCAGAATCATTTTGTAATATTGTGACGAAAAAAAGGCATTATTTTCAAGAATAAAGATATAATATTAGTAGCAAAAAGGCTAAAACTTTACAGGGGTAAAGAGAAAACAGCTTAAATTATGACTTTATACCCTAAAAATATTCTCATGACATAATATTCTCGTAATATTCAGATTTTACTGTTGTGTTGTTATTGTTAAAAATCATCAAAATAAATCAGATATATACATTCAATTTTTGTAACAATGCTGCAATATTATTTTGTATATCACAATTTTTTTTCTTCCAAATTTCGAATTTTTTCTTGTGATGTACAGCACGGTAAAAATGGATGGACCTTGTAATGTTTTACAGTAGCTTTATTCTCGTAAAAATTTCAACTTTTTTCTTTGTCACGTTAGACGTTTATACTGTACTTGCAAGTACACAACTTCTTTCTTGTAAAACTACGTTTTCCCTCAGAATACAACTTTATTTTTGCAGATTTACAGCTTTTCTCGTAAAATAATGTTTTTTCTCCGAATATTACAACTTTCTTTTGAGAAAATTACTTTTTTTTTTCTTGTAAAATTATAATACAAACTTTTTGGGGATAAAAATGATGTCTTATCGTAATATTACAACATTCTTCTCATGAAACTGAAACTTTTTCTCGTAAAAGCCCGACTTTTCTTGTAATATTCCAATTTTATTCCTGGAATTTCTTTTCCCCACCCCTCATAAAATTGACCTTTTCATGTAATAATCCAACTTTCTTCCCCCTGGAAATATATATATATATTTAAAAAAATCTCAGAAAATGACAACTTGTTGTAAAATCAATAACATCCTTGACCTTGTATGACTGTATTGTGCTAATTGTATCCATTTCTTTTTTTTAATTGACTTTTTTCTTTGCACTGTAGTCTTAATGCTCCTTTTAGGTCGCCAGCATCCTAAAATGTGGCATTGCTTTAATTGTTTTGCACACATGTATTCGTTCAGTCCCTTGTCACATTTGAACACATACCAAAGGAAGCACCTTTTTTTTTTTTTTTTTCCAGTGTTCATTTTGTTGATTTGAATCCACCGTAGTTGCGTTAAGTGGGAATCTACCTTTTGAAGCTTCCAAATGAATTTGCTTATTATATTCCTTGTAACACACACAAACACGCATACACGTACACAATGTAACTTGAAACAAACTTCAATTTGGAGTGCAAATAGTATTCATGGGAAGCTCATATTTTTATCCTGTGCCTTAATATTTTGTCTTTTTCTTTTTTTAAATGTGTTTATCTAATAAAAGTAAAAAATTCAAAATTGGGGTGGTTGTGAGCTTTATTTTCTTTCTTAAGTAATTAATTTTTTAAAAAAATGAAAAAAGTATAGTTTATTTATGCATTATATATTGTATTAATTGATCATTTTACATCTATTTGTATTATATTTTGATGTTTTAATATATTAATGTGATTAATTACTAAAAAAAAACTGACTACAGATATTGTGTAATGATGTTTTTAATTATTTACAAATTGTATTTATCATATTTTTTTATATGTACAGCCATTTTTGCTATTTTACATCATTACATTTTTGAGTAATGTAAAAATGTTTTAATTTAATCCATTATTTGTGGTACAATGTTTATTAATATTAAATTGAATACAATGTATATATTGTGCAATAATGTTATTGTATAAACGTATTTAATACATAATTTAGGTTATTATGTTTGGTATATCATTTTTATCGATTTTATTTCTATTATAGTATATAATTTTTAATATAATGTAAAATCTATTTCTAGTTTTATTTATTTAATACATTATTGGTGTTGTAATGAATATTGAATTGAATCCTGTTTTTGATACAATATTGATATTGTTTGATTGATTATTAAATGTTTTAAATATAGTTTTATGTATTTACAGTATATATACAATATGTTCTTTTTTTTTAGATCCTTTGAAATATCATTCATAAATATAATACATTTTAGGTCCGGCTAATATACATTTTAAATAAGACACAACAAAAGAAACAAAACAGTTTTGAGTTTTCGTAATGACATTTATACATGAATATAATTGTACAACTTGTTTGAAACAATACAAAAACAATACTGATTTAATTTTTCATCTACAATTACAAATGTTTACTGCTGAGGTAAATACAAAAAAGAAAAAATCCGAGTGACAAATACGAAAAAGAAATCACATCTACTTTTAAAATAAGGGATCCAATGTGAATATTTCTAAATAAACATTTTAAAATGGAACTTTTTGTACAATTTTCTTCTATATGATTGAAAAACAAAAACAATTTTTTTTTTAAGTGAACTTCTTAATGTAGCGAAGTTTCAGGTAGGAAATGAGCAGAAAGCCCACGAGCATGACGGCTAACGCCACGTGGTTCTCCCACAGTCCCCACATGCCGTACTGGATCCCCAGATAGTCCAGGTACTGCTCCCCGGTACATCTGCAACAAAACCACCCCCCCCCCCCCCCCCCCAAAAAAAAAAAAAAAAAAAAGCTACTTGGTCACTACATTCTCTACCCGTGATTCTCAAAAGGGTGCTACAAACTTTATCTTTGAAAACATTACAACTTTATGCGCTTATAATTACCACTTTATTCTCGGAAAACTACAACTTCATTCTTATAACCTTACCCTTTTATGCTCATAAAATTACAACTTTATTCTTGTAGAATTACAACTTCTAGTAAAATTATAACTTCATTCCCATAAAATTACTCCTTTATGATCGTCAAATTACCTTTTAATAACCTTAATTACCTTTTTTTATGATTGTAAAATGTCAACCTTTTTTATCCTAAAATTACCACTTTATTCCCATCAAATAAAAATTTTTACGTCGTGAAAATTACAACCTCTTTCTTGTAAATTTACCACTTTATTTTTTAAAAATGAGTTTATTATTTATTATTGAAGACTTTACAACTGGGCACTCCATTTTTATTTAAATATTTATTAACAGTAAAAATAATGTAGTTATTTAGAGAGCTACTTAGGCAAGTTTGTTTTAATTTACACACTGTACTTTTTTTTTTATTTTTTACTCACGTCAGTCCAACGGTGGTCGCCACGCTGCAGTTGCAGCTGGTCACGGCGGCGGACATGTTGGCGTTCTGGCAGAATTTTAACCCCACAAACTCGTTGACCTTCAGGGCCTGAAGGTCCAAAAGTCCAAAGTGAGAGACAAAAAGACCAAGAGACGTTTGTTGCGTCAAGCTCGACTTACGGCGAGTCCGTAACGAGGAATACTGAAGTACTTGAGCCAGGCCAGCCAGTCCATGATGCTCGGAAGGTTCACCAGAAGACCTGAGAAGATCTACAAACAAAATGACTGCAAAAAAAAATCTACAAATATAAACTGAATATGATTCAGTTACTGGTTTGGTCCGTAACATGTCAGAAAATAAGCAAAAATGTTGATTGTTGTTTTCAAAGCACTCACATTCACACCTACGGGCAATTTAGAGTCTTCAGTTAACCTAGCATGCATGTTTTTGGGATGTGGGGGGAAAGCGGAGTGCCCGGAGAAAACCCACGCAGGCACGCGGAGAACATGCAAACTCCACACAGGCGGGGCCGGGATTTGAACCCCGGTCCTCAGAACTGCGAGGCGGATGTGCTCACCAGTCGCTCACTGTGCCGCCTTACAATTTCATTTGCAATGTAAAATTGCAACTTTATTCTCACGAGACGTCGATATATTCCGACTTAAGTCTCGTAACTTAAAAAAAAGAATAATAAAAATTCCTCAGAAAATAGTATGACGACATTATTATCAAAAGCTTCACGGGCAATACAGTGTGATCCAATACGATGATACCACGACAACACTAATAATGGTGCGTTTCCGTGTGGATGTTCCCTCACCATCATGAAGACGAAGGTGATGGTCATGAAGATGTTGGCGAGCGCCACCGCCGTCTGGTCTGCCGAGATGGCCATGGTCATGGCGGTGGCCGTGTACGCCACCAGCGTCACCGTCAGCGTGAACACCGAGAAGGCGGACAAGCTGCGTTTCAGCCCTGAGCAAGGTCCAAAATCGACAGAGAAGAATGAAAACGAGAAAATGAAAATTGAACTGTTGGGAGAGATGGTCTTACCGATCATAAAGTATACGCCGCAGCTGAAGATGACGGAGGTGACGGTGCGCAGGGCCACGTCGGACAACACCTTGGACAGGAAGTAGACGGACACCCTGTAGTAGCCGCTGATGTACTCGTGTCTGCGGCAACAACAGCATCAATCAGTCGCACATCGCATACAGAAAAACGCTCGCCATTCGCAAATATGTCTGGAGGACAGAACTGCAACTATTAGCTGTAAAACATCCCTCCTCTCATTTTTTGTGTGCTGTTCTGAAACGATGGAATGACCGAACTTATGGTCGGCCAACTTGACGGCAAACAGTAGCGTGGCAGAAAACCCCAGTGGTGGGCCTACATACCGCGGGGTCGACTCCGGAGAAAGCCGAAGAGAAAGTTCCGGATTGTTACTGCTGCCGTGCAGTGGTGAAATTGATCGGCCGCTAACGGCTAGCTTGTAAGGTACAGTAAGTTTGCGACATAGTCACTATGTTTTTAAGAAATGAGGCTATCGATGCACCACTGAGTCCAACACATCAGAAAATGGCTAACAAGAAAAGTAGTCATTGGTATTGTTTACAAAAACAAAAATTACAGTTAGTTGAATACTCAAATAAGTCTTTCATATTTCAGAAAACACGTATTTTAAGTCTGTCAAAGGCTAAAATTGTCTTTGAATGTTTACACAAAAATATTTTAAGTTTGTCAACTACTCAAACGATACTTTGTAATGTTGACGAAAATAGTGTTTCGAAGTCTAAACTTGTCTTTTATGTTCGCAAAAAAATAATTATTTTAAGTTTGTTGAATACTAAAATTGTCTCTGATGTTTATGAAATACATATTTTAGGTTTGTCAGAATCAGATTGTAACAGTATGTAAAAAAAACACACAAGGAATTTGTCTGCGACAGTTGTAGTACGACAATAGACATCCATTTTGACTAAAAATACTTCTGAGACATAAAAAGGTAACATATACGCCAGCATCCTTCATCACTTCACTCCATTGTTTCAAACTCCATTGAGTTTGAAATGACAGAATGTTTTGGGATCATAGTTTGGAGTTGAAACTATTACTATTATTATTACAAAAATATTTTCTTTGGTGGGGGTGGAGGGGTTCTTCCATGACTCGGATCCTGTATATTCAAAACACACAATTCTTAAATGGCAACATACACGAAGAGCTTGCGCTCGGCGATGAAGATCTCGGCTGCCGACACTGTGCTGAAACACTGGTTGGTGGTGATGAAGAAGAGCGCCCCCATCCTGGAAGAAGAAGAAGAAGACAGACGTGAGAACCGCTTTGCACTCTGTGACCCCAAGTGGCGTCCTCGAGGGACACAGGTTGAGGTCACAGATGTGCTTGGCTGGCCTTGTGAGTACCAGCTTGTGCCCACGTTAAGAGGATTAGCGAGTCCCCATAGGAATGAATGCAATGCTGCATTGCGCCATACGGTAGAGGGATGTATAGTTTTTCTTATTTTTTTTTTTTAAGCGAATAAAGCGAAAATGCATCTTGGATTATTCGCCATATCGCAGGATTTTGTGCTGATTGTTTTTCTACACGTACTGTTACTGCAGAGCAATAAGCGCGAGCCAGGAGAAAAGAGAGACAGACTGAGAATGTCCAAGGTTTGGGATCATTCAATTTAGAATGTCCTAAAACAAAAAAATATTAGCTTTAATCTGGAACCAGAAATGAACAACAACAACAAAAACAAACTGATTTGACTCAATTTACAACCCCAATTCCAATGAAGTTGGGATGTTTCGTTAAACAAAAATAAAAACAGAATACAATGATTTGCAAATCATGTTCAACCTATATTTAATTGAATACACTACAAAGACAAGATATTTCATGTTCAAACTGATAAACTTGATTGTTTTTAACAAATAATCATTAACTTAGAATTTTATGGCTGCAACACGTTCCAAAAAAGCTGGGACAAGTGGCAAAAAAGACTGAGAAAGTTGAGCAATGCTCATCAAACACGTGTTTGGAACATCCTACAGGTGAACAGGTGGGTGCCATGATTGGGTAGAAAAGGAGCTTCCCTGAATTGCTCAGTCATTCACAAGCAAAGATGGGGCGAGGTTCACCTCTATGTGAACAAGTGCGTGAGAAAATAGTCGAACAGTTTAAGGACAATGTTCCTCAACGTACAATTGCAAGGAATTTAGGGATTTCATCATCTACGGTCCATAATATCATCAAAAGGTTCAGAGAATCTGGAGAAATCACTGCATGTAAGCGGCAAGGACGAAAACCAACATTGAATGCCCGTGACCTTCGATCCCTCAGGCGGCACTGCATCAAAAACCGACATCAATGTGTAAAGGATATCACCACATGGGCTCAGGAACACTTCAGAAAACCAATGTCGGTAAATACAGTTTGGCGCTTCATCCGTGCAAAGCAAAAGCCATTTATCAACAACACCCAGAAACGCCGCCGGCTTCTCTGAGCCCGAGCTCATCTAAGATGGACTGATGCAAAGAGGAAAAGTGTTCTGTGGTCCGACGAGTCCACATTTCAAATTGTTTTTGGAAATTGTGGACGTCGTGTCCTCCGGGCCAAAGAGGAAAAGAACCATCCGGACTGTTATGGACGCAAAGTTCAAAAGCCAGCATCTGTGATGATATGGGGCTGTGTTAGTGCCAATGGCATGGGTAACTTACACATCTGTGAAGGCACCATTAATGCTGAAAGGTACTTACAGGTTTTGGAGAAACATATGCTGCCATCCAAGCAACGTCTTTTTCATGGACGCCCCTGCTTATTTCAGCAAGACAATGCCAAAGCACATTCTGCACGTGTTACAACAGCTTGGCTTCGTAGTAAAAGAGTGCGGGTACTAGATCCAGACCTGTCTCCCATTGAAAATATGTGGGGCATTATGAAGCGTAAAATACGACAACGGAGACCCCGGACTGTTGAACAGCTGAAGCTGTACATCAAGCAAGAATGGGAAAGAATTCCACCTACAAAGCGTCAACAATTAGTGTCCTCAGTTCCCAAACGTTTATCGAATGTTGTTCAAAGAAAAGGTGACGTAACACAGTGGTAAACATGACCCTGTCCCAGCTTTTTTGGAACATGTTGCAGCCATAAAATTCTATGTTAATGATTATTTGCTAAAAACAATAACGTTTATCAGTTTGAACATTAAATATCTTGTATTCAATTAAACATAGGTTGAACATGATTTGCAAATCATTGTATTTTGTATTTATTTATGTTTAACATAATGCCCCAACTTCATTGGAATTGGGGGTTGTACAAACGAGATGAACGCTTCACGTGCAAACTGCTCACCTGTTCTGGATGCCGCTCTGATCATCTTTGACTCTGAAGAAAATGGCCCCCACAATGAAAGCCAGGATAATGTGCACCACCACCTGCGTACACATTGACACAAATGCAGCTTTTACGAACATTCGTTTTGGAGAATCTCACCACGGAACGGACAGACAAGCAGACACCCGACAGTCCGACATAGTGAGTGCAAACATGCAACACAAGACTGTATGAGTTGATTTATAAATTGCTTAAACCAAATAATGAATTGACTCGTGGGGACTCGACTTAACTTGCTTGATTTCGGCCACAATAACTTGAAATTTGAAGGTCAAGACCAGAGATTTAAGATTTTGTCCCTCTGATTTTTCTGCTTTTATCCAATAGTAACTCTATACAAGGGTGGCAGGGCGGACAGTAACCCCCACCCCCAGTGGTGGTGAGGGGATCTTTGAGTGGGGATTTGACAGCAGAGAGTGAGAAAAGCAAAAAAGGACAAATTTTAATCCCAACAATTGACACATTATGACAGGACTAAGCGGTTCCCAGGGTGAAGGGATCAGCTAATAAGATCTAAGGCGCTGGAGTGACGGATTGTAACACCGTCATGTGATGCATCGCCCATGCTGGGAGGGGTGAGGGGGGGGGGGGGGCAGATATGATATCAGGCCCAAAGGAGGCAAGAGTCGGGTCACAGCAGTCACAAAAGCCGATTACGGCGCCCACGCCGTCCAGATCCCCGCTGGGTGGATTATGGGGTTTTATCTGGGCCCAATTGCCTGTTAATAATTGTTAAAGTGAGGAGACTTCTCAAGGCTTTGATCCCACCAAAAAGCGGGCCAGGTTGGGTTCATCGGCGACTAAATCATCTTTGATGTTTATGAAAACATGTGTTTGGTACAATGAAGATTCCAAATTGTCTGATGTTTGATGAAGATTCTAAATGGTCTTCAGTGTTTACAATATGCGCAAAATATGTGTTTCCAAAACATGTACCGTTTATAAAAACATGTATGTTAGGTTCATTGAAGTCTTTGATGTTCACCTAAATACGTCTTTTGTCTTTTGTTTACAAAAACGTTAGGTTCCTCAAAAGCCTAAATTGCCTTCATTGTTGACAAAAACGCGTTCATCCAAGACTATATTGTTGTTTTATTGTTACAGTACGTGAAAGTCAAGTTCATGATACTGTAAGTATACATTTTCTTTGAGCGAAACTATGAAAGTGAACTTGGTCGAAGACTAAATTGTCTTCGAAGTTTAAGAAAACACATTTAAGTCCAGTTGGTCGAACATAAAATTGTCTTTGATGTTTACGAAAACACAAAATTCAAGTACGTCGAAGTGTAAATAGTCTGTAATGTTTACAAAAACATGAAAGTCACATTAGTTGAAGACTTAAATTGTCTTTTTACGTTTACAAAAAAACCCAAAACAAATGTTAAGTTAGCTAACTCCAAAATTAAGAATCCAATGTTGTTTAGAGGTGGAGGTGTGTACCTGTGCCACAGATGTCTGTGGGTTCAGCATGAGGTTCTGGAAGGTTCTGCGTAGCACCCAACGCAGCTGGTGGACAAAGGAGCTGTTGTAGGTGACGGTGCGCGCGGCGGACGGCGGGGAGTGCCGCTTATCCTGAGCGATGCGCTCCAACTGGGCGAGCGTGTCGCTGTAGTAGCTGCTGTTCTTGTACTCCTCCACCAGGCGCTCCTCCATGCTCTTCCTGGAGCTCGTCGCCTGCTCCAAGTCCAAATCTAACCCAGGAAACGTGAAGGTTTAGACCAAACTTTACTGGCTCGAGGGCCACAATTGTTTCGCATCAGGGCATCACCTTCAGGAAGGTTGACTTTGGACCTGCTGATGACAGTGAAGTCTCCGTTGATTACATCCAGGAAAAAGTCGGCTGGGTTATTGTGGGGCTCACAGGAATATCCTGAAAGACAAAGCCAAAGACTTAATTTCTCTGACGTTTAGAAAAACATGTACTGTATGCTCGGTTAAATGAGGACTAAATGGTCTTTAAAAGTTTGCGAAAACGTGTACGTTAGGTCTATTGTAGACTGAATGGCCTTTGATGTTTATGACAATGTGCGCGTTAGCTTCATTGAAGGCAAGGCAAGGTGATTTGTAGAGCAAAATTTGACCCCTGGGCAACCCCACTGGCCAAAGCCATGACAAGACTGAACCGTCTTTAATGTTTACAGATGTTAGCTTCATTGAAGGCTAAATTGTCTTTAATGTTTATTGGCTTTGTTCTGAAGACTAAACTTTTTGATGTTTACAAAAATGTGCACGTTAGTTTATTTAAAGACTAAATCATCTTTGATGCTGACGCTAAGATGTATGTTTGCCAGTTTTGTTGAGGACTAAATTGTATTTGTTAAGAAACCGTTTATGTTGGGTTCGTTGAAGATGAAATTGTTTTGGATTCGTATGAAAACATCTGCGCTAGGTTCAGTTAAGATTCCAAATGGATCCATATTTCCAAAAACATGTACATTAGATTCGTTGAAGAATATAGTCTTCAGTGCTCAATAAAACAAAGACTAAATTAAATTACATTTTTTATGAGAAATGTGTGTTATATTAATTGTTTCTGATTTTTTGAAACCACGTAATGTTAGGTTTGTGGAAGAATTATTTGCCTTTGATGTTTATGAAAACGCATGCATTAGGTTCACTAAATCTTTGATGTGTACAGATATGTGCTTGGTAGCTTCATGAAAGACAAGTTATGGAAATATATGTCGGTTTTGTTGAGGACTAAATTGTATTTGAGGTTGACAAAAATAAACACGGGAGGAACTAAATCCGTTCGTGTTCGTTTCATAGAACACTTTTTGTCGTTGATGTTTTCTGCTGATCAAATGTCTTTTTGCAATGTTTACAAAAATACATCCATTTATTTTGTGACTTCATTTTCACTGAGAAATTTTAAGGGAAGATTCTATGAATGGTGCAGATGCAGGAATTTATTGTCTTCTTTTTGTCATTACAGTCCTTTCTTTCTTTCGGGCCAAGTGGCACAACCACCAACCAGACGAGAGCGGAACAGTACGGCTTTGCCAGTCAGGGTTTTTCAGTCAAATGGATGACATGTTTAGGATCGTTGGGCCTTGGCAGGAGTCACACTTATTGCTTAAAAAAAATAAAATAAATAAATAAAAAAAGCGAGACCAAGTGATCACCGATGTTTGCGAAGTAGTCCAACGCATTTGGCGCCGGTCCATGGTACACCATCTTGCCTCCAACCAGCAAGGTGAGCGAGTCAAAGAGTCTGTAGATGGAGTAGCGAGGCTGGTGGATGGACATGATAATGGTTCTCCCTCGGTTGGCCATCCTGTAGCCATACAAGTCAGTACAAACACAAAACGATAGATACAATCAAGCCCGAAACTATTCGTACCCCTGGCAAAGTTTGACTCAAGGTTACATCTATTCAACCAGCAAGTTTTTTTCTCGACTGCACATGACACAGGCGTCTGAAAGAAGGTTCTAGTTGATATTCTAAGATCATGTGGTCATTATAGCATTGGTAAAACAAGAAATTTAGAAGTAGCGACTTTTTTTTTTTGCACAGTATTCCAACAGTACTGCATGGTTTGAGTCGCTACCTTCGTAACAACAGCAGGACAGAGTTAGCTGTGCTGGCGTCCAGGCCTGTGGTAGGTTCATCCAAGAAGAGCACGGGAGGGTCGATGATCAGCTCCATTCCGATGTTGGTCCGCTTCCTCTCGCCTCCCGAGATGCCGCGAGTCATCTGCGTGCCCACCTGGGAAAAAACCACCACAGGAACATTTATAAAAAAAATTTAAAAAAAAATCACCCTGCTGAAAAAAATTATTCTCTATAATGAAATGGTTCACCTTGCAGTCAGCCACCTTGGCGAGACCCAGCTCTGCGACGAGGTGATTGACGCGGGCCTCTTTTTCGCGCTCCGACACGCACGTGGGCAGACGCAACGCTGCCGAGAAACGGAGATTCTCCCTCACTGTTAGTGTACCCATGACCACGTCCTCCTAGTATAGAGGAAAAACTAGTGTGTGTAAATGCCAAAAAAAGAGTTTCATGACTTAATACCATTTGTGTAAAGTGCCAGTGCGCATATTTGTTTGCCCATGTATGTCATGTCAATTATTGCTAGTTAATACTATTGATGAACCTGATGTGAAGGTGGTTTGTATGGGTTGAATAATGAAACTACTTAATACCGTTGCTTATGTAACATGGGTTCATGATTGTGTACATGCGAGAAGCATGGCTAGTGCTTTATGAGCCTCTTCGTTTTAAGCGCTTGGCCACCATCTTGTGACATTAATACGCAATTGCTAACAATCGTTGATGCTTATTAGACAGGAATGTTAGATTTGTTGAAGGCTCTTAATCGTCTTTATTATTTGCAAAAATGCGTACATTAGTTTCGCGGAAGACGCTTACGGAAACACGTATGTTAGTTACGGAAAATCCCCTGGGCTTTTCACATTTCACAAGAAGACAATGAATCGATTAATTAATCATGAATTTTCCCGAGAAGACAAAACTGTCTTTGACAAACTGTCTCAATTAGCATTATGAAAATGCTAACATTTAAGACTAACTTGTCTTCAGTGTTGACAAAACGTGTATGTTAGTTACGTCGAAGGCCGTCAATTATAGATTTAGTCTTTCCTTCTGAAAATGCGTATGTTAGGTACGGAATATCCTCTAATATCCGGAATACACCACCGGCCTGAGAACAGAGGTTTGGAAAAGTCTGAAATTTTTCAAATCAACATTCGATTAATTGCTCGTTAGTTACATAACAATATAATTGAAGCTGTGGTTAATCATGGACATTTACTCAAATGTCCATCCCTACTAGCAAAACTGTTTTTTTTGCTAATAACAAATTGACGTAAAAGATACCTGGACCACATAGCCTGACAGACACTTGAAATTCGGTGGTTGCGGCGCTCCGTCGATTAGAACTTCCCCCGAGAGCCCGGAGGGATCCTTCCTCGCAGCGAGAACATCCAAAAAACTACAGAAAGACATCAAAAATATTAAACAGTTATTATGCAGACATTTATGTGTGTTTTTTCTTTTTTTTTTTTTTAAGTCAGGTGCACTCACGATGACTTTCCGCTTCCGGTAGGTCCGAGGATTGCATTCAAACCGGGCCTCATGATACCACTGTAGGACAAAACCAAACAATGCAAAATATTGATATTGCGATGCATCATGTAGTTGCTTAGCACCATACAGTATCTAGCCACAATTGAGTCAAAATCTGTTTCTATAAACCTTTAGTTATATTGATATCATGATGTATCGCATCGATTATCATGCAAACGCTGTGCTGTGATACAATTGGTATCGTTGCCATGGTATTGAACTGAACCCAACTGAAAATGATAGGTGGTAATTCACAATCAAATATCACAATATGTTCATGATAATATTACAATACAGAAAAACTAAACAATGTATATAGTAGAAGAAAAGCATGTAAAACCTATGTAACTGAAGATTACAAATTGACAAATGATTTTCATCAGACAGAAACAATAATAATCCATATTGAATTGAATTGATACTGTAAAAATGACGATAATTTCTCGCAGCATTGCTGCAAACTACAAATTTAATATTTAACATATTGTCAAATTAAGTGTGCCATATGAGAGATCATCAGGTGTGCTGCGGGAAAATATCAGATTTCAATGAATTGCTGGAAATAACGTATCTTCAACTATCTATGCCAGCAGCATGTAGTGACATGTATCCACTTTTTTGTACATTTTTGTCTTGTGGTGAGCCATGTGCCAATTTCTGATGAAAAATATTTGCCTTGGCTCAGTAAAGGTTGGGCAAGACCATCCATCCATCCATCCATCCATTTTCTGAGCCGCTTATCCTCACAAAGGTCGCGGGAGTGCTGGAGCCTATTCCATTTTTCTTTTTACAGTTCTTGTATTGAATCTAATTCAACTGTGGAAGTGGCCAAAGAGTTCAGCGAGAGCAAACCAAACACACACACACACACACACACACACTACACGTAATGTGTAGTGTAAAAAAATGGAATTAAAAGATTGACTGCAAGCCTGGCTCTGGGTCACGTGATGCCGTTTTAATGCCTTTCCCTGGCAGGCGGCGATTTTATTGAGAGATTATAAGCAAGAAACCATGTTTAGTGTCATATGATTAATGTAAGGAATAATTCATCCTTGCATGGGAATTGCTACACACACACACACACACACACGCACACACATTTACCATCAGAAGGAAAGTATAATGTAAATGTGGCGCATTCACTTTTGTTTTGGTTGTAAAGACTAAAGGTATGGCAACTATTACATTTTTTTAATTGTCAACAGCTAATTATTGACATTTGACAAGTTGTGTTGTAATTAAAGGCATTAGGAGGTAATACGTCAGATTTTATTGTGATTTATTTATATATTTTTTATTTTGTTAAAAGACGCAGGCTTCATACTTGGGTCATTAAAAAAAAACAAAAAAAACTTGAGGTCCATCAAAAAGGACAGAACACCACAAATACACATTCTGAAACACACTCAGAAAGGGGAAACAAACAAAAAAAAAAAACGAAAAAAAAAAACATATAGCTAGCTAGAACTTTTTACAGATTTTGTACCAGCATCACATTTTATGATGGTGTAAAATGACAGAAATTCATGAAAACACACCCCACATGGAACAAACCGTTTTTTGAACCAACGATACCAAATTATTGGAATTAATGGAGTTGAGAGGTATCAAGTTGTGTTTTATGCTGTTACAAAAAGGAGACAGAAAGCTAAAAAAAGGACTTCACTCTTTTGTTTCATTCACAATTTACAAAATTAGGAGACATGAAATTCTACAGTATTCTATGCTTTATACTTTATTAAAAAAAGGACTGGAAGCTACACACATACATACACACATTCACGCTTTGTACTTTATAAAAAAAGGATTGAAAGCTACACACACACACACACACACACACACATACTCCCATTCATGAAAACACCGATCGGAGAAGTATGATTTTCTTTGAATTATGGAATTAATGGAGTCAGGAGGTATGAATTCATAGTTTACGCTGGTAAACAAGGACAGAAAGCTACAAACACACACACATGAAAACACACCAGGAGGGAACTAAAAAAACAATAAAAATAAAAAATCACTCACAATATTTTTGAATTGATAATTTACAAAATGATTAGAAACAATGTAGTTAACAGGAATACAATTCTCGTTAGGCTGGTACGAAAGGACAGACATTCATGAAAACACACCCAGCAGGGAACTGCAATTTTGTGGGGAGCAAATATACCAAATTATTGCGATTAATGGAGTTGGGAGGTATGAAATTATATTTATGCTCGTACAAAAGGACAGCAAGCCACAAACACACATACACGAAAACAAAGCCAGGAGGGACCTAAAAAAAATAAAAAATAAAATACAAAATTTGATTGTTTTTCTTATTGACAATCTACAAAGTTATTCAGATTAATGTAGTTATAAATGAAACCAAATTATTGTTATTAATGGAGTTGGGAAGAATACAATTATATTTATGCTCGTACAAAAGGACAGAAAGCTGCAAACACACATACATGAAAACAAAGCCAGGAGGCACCTAAAAAAAATAATAATATTTGACTGTTTTTCTTATTGAAAATGTACAAAATTATTAATGTAGTTATGAATGAAACCTAATTATTGGTATTAATGGAGTTGGGAAGAATATAATTATATTTTATGGTGGTACAAAAGGACAGAAAGCTGCAAACACACTTACATGAAAACAAAGCCAGGAGGGACCTAAAAAAATTATTTTACTGTTTTTCCTATTGACAATCTACAAAATTATTAAGATTAATGTAGTTATGAATGAAACCAAATTATTGGGATTAATGGAGTTGGGAAGAATAAAATAGCATTGTATGCTGTTACAAACGGTCAGAAAGCAGTAAACACATACACGAAAACAAAGCCAGGAGGGACCTAGGAAAAGAATATTATTTTTTTGTCTTTTTTTTTTTTTACTGTTTTTCCTATTAACAATCTACCAAATTCTAAGGATTAATGTAGTTATGAATGAAACCAAATTATTGGGATTAATGGAGTTGGGAAGAGTAAAATGATGTTATATGATGGTACAAAAGGTACCATTGACATACAAATCCACCAACGCACACACATAAGAGGGTCCGAAAAAATGTACTAACTTGAGGTCCAGTAGTATCAGGCGAGGACTTGACGTGTTTTTGCAGAAGAAGGCGTCCTTCACGTGAACTTTGTAACGGACGTCGTGGAAGCTGACGGTGGACCCGCACGGCTGCTTGGCTGGCTGCTCCGTGACCGTGGCGACCTTGGAACCCACCACGCCGTTGACGCATATGTCGTCAAGCATCGCTACGTTGATGTGACAGCCTTCCTCCATCTTGTACACTATTAGCGGAAATACGCTTGGAGTTTACTCATGGTAGCAATCGGACAAAATCTCTTCTAGTTCGCTGGTAATGGCGAAAAAAATGACCCTAAAATGTCGGCTTCAAGCCAAAATGGCAGACTTCCTGTGTCTTAAGTCTTGGCTTCTCGGGAGTTTTTTTGTGGGTCGACTCATGATCGAGATGCCTGTCAAATTTCACGGGGCTAATTGAAACTGTCTTAGGGGTCTCAATTTTCAAACATTTCCAAGCCACTTTTGGATAATCCTAAATGAAAGTAGCTCTGACCTCGTAGAGCTGAGTTATTAGTTTCATGTTTTACAGCCAGTCAATCATCTAACTTGGCTGACGCAAAATTATAACCGTTGGCAATTCAGTGTCACCCATCTGTTCAATAAGTGGTTCAAATTTGGTAGCAATCGGACAAAATCTCTGGGGAAAAAAAACGTCTTTTAAGGACCCCTGGAAATGGCCAAAATGAACAGAAAAGCTTAACTAATAACATATTGTTGGATGAACATGAAAGTAGTGTGATGAATAATGTGAATAATACTGTTTTCCATGAAAATGGTAACAAACGTTAAAAGCATTAAACGTACAACAAAGCTTGGGGCTGATTGCAAACATACAAATGCAAATTGACTTTTGCCGCCTGGAGTACTTGTGAACTATTTAGAACTAATTTTATATCATCCTGTAAAGTGTACATAACATTTTTGCACGTGACTCGCATTTAATGCTACGCGATGCTGTTGAATGCTCTAAAAATCTTATACTGTGCTAGGAAAAGCATGCACTAAGACTATTTTTTCAAACTATAAAATGTATCCGATATATCAATATCTTATTGTATTCCACTTTTAAATTCTACTTTATTGAACATTCAGGAAAAACTGAACTCGCTCTAACACGTTCGTCTGTTTATTTGGGCAAGTAACATTTTTAAAATAAGTAAAAATTTTACTTTTTATAATTTTACATATATATATATATATATATATATATATATATTCATGTGTGTCTTGTCACATTAGTAAAATGAAAAAATTATCAAAAATGCATGTTTAAGCAATATGTGCCTGTAGCTGAAAGTATATTATAGTAATGTAGTAAAGATATTTGATAAATTTTTCAATGTTTATAGAGCTACTAAACATATTTTGGACATTTAAGTACAAAATGCACTGTGCACACCTCACTATGAGACTAACAGACTGAATAAAAATACATCCCACAACCATAATTTATATATATATATATATCATTTATATACAACAGCCCTAATATATATAACAAAACTTCCAACAAAAAGCAGACACATGCATCTGAACAAAGTCAAATCAACAGCAGGGAGGTGGTCTCAAGTTAGCCGTTGTGTTTCTTAAGAGTAAAAAGCGGAGGAGAAACTCACCTGCAGGCCTTGAGAGTGAATGGCGCTGCACTGGTCAGGAGGCGGCGAGGCATCCTAGCCAGCATCTTATGAGAGCTCAGGGACTAAGGTCACCGTCACAGTATGCTGCTTTAACCCTTTGCGCACCGCTCTTAATGCACAAACACACACACAATCTCAAAACAGTCTCACACTTTCACGTACTTAAAAGGTTTTGCTAGGTCACATTTCTTGACACCATGAGAGTAAGATCAGTTGGGTTTTAACCTTTTCTAGCTCTAAATAACTTTTTTTTTTGTAGTTAAATTTATTTTATTCCACATAACATCGTACTTGATCCTTACAAAAAATTTTGTCACATCATTTTGCAATTTGTTTTTATTCCTAACATAATATCTTGCAATCTTTAAACTTTATTCTTTTAAAGTTACATTTATTTTCCACACAACATAGGACTTGATCCTTACAAAATTATTCCATTTACCAGTTATGTCACATCATGTTGCAACTTTAATCTTGCAATATTTCAACCTTATTGTCATAAAATTCTGCATTTCTTCATCTCAATCTTCCCTCTCGGAGTGTCAACGTGAGGTGCGAGAGTGAGTGAGCGAGTCTAAGAGGAGTCTTGTTATACCGGCAGGCTCACTTTCACTTTCTCTCAAAGAATATTTTTACTTTTTTTTTTTCTTGTAAAATGAAAACTCAGAAAAATGAAAATATCTTTGGTAATATTACAACTTTATTCCAATTTTCTTTCTTAAAAAAAAAAACTTTGTCCAATGAACATGACACGTCATGTTTTGTGATTTAAAACATTTTCAGACTAAAAACAAAAAACATTTTCATAATGCAAAAGGCATTTTGGAATTTATTATTATTTTCTTTTAAAAAAAAGCATTTTTTCATTTAGATTTCATACATTGCTTGCATTTAATCTTAAAAAAAGAAAAAAAAGAAAAACAAATACATCTCAGGTCTTGTCATATTCAGTTTTTCTGGTAATATCTTTATTCTCCTAAAATTAGAAAACACTCAACACGTATTGTCGCTGTCCAATGAAAAACCCATAATTCACAATTTTGTGATTTTTTTCTTCTATTTTTAAACTGTATTTATCCCCCCCCCCCAAAAAAAATATGTATTCATGTTTTGGATTTAGGTGAAAAAAAAAAATACATACACTTTCTATTGGACGGCAAATTTAAGACAATTTATTTTCAATAAAATATATAGTCAAAAATAATCACATCAGAGGAAAAGAGAGCAATATTACTGTTTAAAACTTTATAGAGGATCTCATTAATAAAACAAAAAAACAAGACTTTTAGTACATTTAATGAAGTTACAAGACTGTGTAAAACAATACATTATGTGCAGTACATCCCAGGTATACATTCCACATGTAACAATGATTATGTGGTTAAAAAAAAAAGGAAAAATAAACAATTCAGAGAAACTGTGACGTTCACAGATGAGTAGGTTTGAAATGAAGTTGTGTTGTTTTATTGTCTATGGTGAATAATATTTACAAACAGGGATGGATGTATACATTACAATACGAGGTATGTTTTATTAAATTGTATTATTAATGCAATTAAATCAACAAAGTTTTGCATAAATAGCTCATATTTACACAACATAACCTGTGCATGTCTGTACCCTGAATACATCTCAGCGCCAATCTCACTTATGTCAGTGTAACATTTGATTGTGATTACAGAAAAGAAAATGATCATAAAATAGAATGTTTGGAAATGTCAGGTTCACTCGTACGGGGCCTAAAGAACATTCTGGCAAAAATATATGATGTTCATTCACTTCTTTGACCCGCTAGACTGTGCAAATGATTCCTATACGCAGACGATGCACGAGGCAATGGTACAGATCATTTTTTGGTAATGATCCTTTCTGAAGTGCAGCGGTGGGCAACCTATAACATGTACTGTACAGTGGTACCTTGACTTACGAGTGGCCCAACTTACAAACCATTATTTGTTCAATTGTGTGTGTGTATTTTTTTTAATTTTTTTAAACTTAAATTGGACGTATGAGTGAGCTCTTTTCTAACCAGGTAGTCTATTTTGCCCTCCTTGGGCATTCCGTGGACAGTTTGGCAGATAGCGAACAGTTCTATAAAAGATGCCCAGTGTGCTTTCTTCAAGCTGTTTAATGCCATTTCCAATTGACGTTTAGCATAAAACAAATGCAATTACACGTGACTTTAACCAAACCACATAACCCTGTCATACAAAAGTCCACTAGCTTAATGCTATATAATGCAAAAGACATACACTGCATTCCAAATTTTTATACAAATGATATTTTTCTCCGATTTTCCTAAAGAGTTTAAACAAATGACAGTCGGCATCATTTTTTAAAACATCTGAATTATATTCTGACGTTTGAGTTGAAAATGATGCAGCCTGTCATTTGTTTCAACTCTTTAGGAAAACCGGAGAACAATATTATGTGCACAATCATTTGGAATGCAGTGTAGATAGGCCAATGAAACAAGCATCAATATGATGGACATGTTTCATCATTAAATCTACGCGTATTATACTGTATGGCTGTATTATACTGCCCCCTGGGGGCCAAGTTGTGCACACCATAAGGAGCAGCACAATGTCCTTTGAATTAAAGCATGAAATCATGCTACAAAAGTTGTTTTTGTATTTAACTATGTTATTAGTAGGGATGAGAATCAAAGAGAGGTTAATTTTGAGTATCAGTTTTCAGTAATTCGATTCCTAGGAATCATTTGTTTGCTTGACTGACGATTGCGCTTATCAATCACTTTCATAGCAAAGGGAAACTTTTATTTTTAATTCAAGTTGCCAGTTCTCCAAGTTATATATGGATATTTGAATTCAAGAGCCGTCAATGGCAGTGAATGGGTTTTATGTTATGAAAGGGGTCACGGAACAAATTCAAGTAAGCAAGCGGGGTTGGGCATCGAGAATCGATTGGAACCCGGACTAACGTTCCGGTTCTCCCAGAATCGTTCAAATTGAAAAATTTCGGTTCCCTGTTTCAATGACTACAGTCCGCCGACCCCGAAGAAGAAAGTGTCAAAAACAAACAAAGAAGAACGCGCACGAAGATGTGCTTGTTCCCAACGGCTGTGGTGAACAAAAGTGTGTCGTCTTTGTTAAAATGAATGACCCTAGGCCTCAGTGCAACACTTGGATTAAGATTATATTGTGCAAAGGAGGCTTTCACGATGTGTAGAAGTCTGACGTGGTCCCCTTCTGCTCCGAGCCTCATCCTACACGGCACGGAACTACAGTGAAGTCAAATTCGGTGAGCGAAACAATAAAATACATCATTGAGGCAGCTAACAAGTTAAACGGTGGGTTGCTCTTTTGCACTGATGGTGTTTAGCGTTTATTTTAGTCTTCGAACCAACGTAAGAGCTGATGACAGGAAAAACAAAGCTTAACATTAAGCTAAAACTTCACCAAAGGTGAAACTAGAAAATTTACATCACAATGAATTGGGACAAAATTCACACAAACGTCGTCTCACAGTAGCACAAACACTAACCTGTCAAAAAATCGTTTTATAGCATTTGGTTCCATTCATTGCATTCTAGGTTTACTTTTCGTTTTAAAAATTCACCGGTATCGCGTGAAGTTACTTTTCGTGCCAAAATGCTGGGTTCCGCTGCGTACCCTTCAAAATAAAAGGCTATAAGTTTAAAACAGGAAGTCAAGTTAAAACTTGCACATATAAACCATTTGACGTGATAAAACAGTCCCAAATAATTAAAAAAATGCTATTTTTAACTTTCAGCTGAAACATTAATTAATGAATATTAGGTCAACTGGATTAGTTCCACACACATTGCCTTTTAGGTCATAGGTTTGATATTGATACTGATTATAAAGAACCTCAAGTCGAATGTTCATTGTAGTCTGCTGTGGGCTGCTAAGAAAATGGATTTGTTCATAATTTGGACACCCTTTATTTAAACCACCCCAACTTTTTTGACCCAGCCCCCTAAAAGAATCGGAATCGAGAATCGTTTCGAACCGCAATCGAAATGAGGAACCGGAATGGGGACCGGAATCGCTCAAATTCAAACGATGCCCAACCCTACTCGTAAGGTATCACTGTAATTCTAAAAACAAAAGCTCAAAAGCCCCTCAAATGTTTGGTTCCTTTGTGCCATCGTGGTTTCATACTGTACATAAAATATATTAGTGTGTCCCTCTGCCAAATGGCCCCTGATAGGAAAAAGGTTGCCCACCCTTGCTTTAGTTCCAGGAGGTTCTACTGTTATATACCAAACATCCTAAAAAGGTATTTAACAACACATCCTCTTTTATTAACAGTCTGAAAAATGGACAAAGTCGACTCATTTCAAAATGAAACTCGTCCAAATAGATTTTTCCTTTAAGTGCAAATGTAAGTGCTGCCAACAGCAACAGTGGAGCCTCTCAGGTCCGACACCATCCCGTGTTCCTGAACGCAACACCTCGTTTTGGATCAGTTTTAACGATCCATTCCCGACCCAAACTATCGCCATCATTAAATCATTTATTAACTGTCTGGACAATTTATACAAGTGTAAAATAATAATAATGAAAAAATTAAACCCTTAGCTTTTATGACTACGGTAGTTAATGAACATGTAGCTGACTTTGGCTTGTACATTCTGTTCTCTCGTTTTCTTTTTCTATACATTTGATGCTGAGAAGCCAAACTTGTAAATATTAAATTTTTCTCGTCATATTACATTACTGTTTTTGTAAAATAATCACTTTTTCCTCATAATGTCACAGCGCTAGTTTCCTTAAATTACAACTTTCTTTTCTAGAAAAAGTAATTGTTTTCCTTGCAATATTACATATTTGTTCTCATAAAATTACAACTTTTTTTTGCAAAAGCAGGACTTTTTTCTTTTAATACTACAGTTTAATTCTCGCAAAATTGTTTTTTCAATATTTGTAATAAAATGTATTCTCCAAATTATATTTTCCCACATAAAAATGAAAACGATGTTGCTCGTGAAAATTTCTCTGACTTTTTTTCTTGTAATATTAAAATTTTATTGTCTATTATTACAACTATTTTCTTGTAACTTACAACTTTATTTTCTGTAAAATTACAACTTTTTTATGTCACACCTTTATTCGCTGTTAAATAACCTTTTTCCTCATAATACCGAAATAGATTTTTCTTGTAATGTTATGAGAACTTGTCACTGTCTTAAAAAACAAACAAACAAAAAAAACATCTATTCGAAAACCAGAGTTTTGTTGACATTTCTGAAAAATAAAACATTTGTGATGAATGCTTTTGACTAGACAATGTGACATTTAAATGAATATATCTGGAAAAATTTACTTATACATCACATTAAATAACACTTTTTTTTTTTTTTAAATTGTAATTGTGGGCTTATAGCTGCTTTAGTCATATTATACTGATCAGCCAGAATGAAAATATACATATTGTTGCTGTCCAATGGCGAAGTAAAAATTTTGTGTGGAAAAAGGGGAAGGTTTTGTCCCTCCGCTACGTCAGTGCAAGTGCGACTTTAGAGATTAATTTTTCGAGAAAATCTTTCGTCAAATTCCGACTTGTATGACCACAACTTTAGAGGTTCCACTGCGTTTACAATTTAAGCGTTAGAATAACACTAACAATCTCCACTAGCCAGTCCAATACTTCTTAGCCACTGGCAGCAAAAAGCTCATTGACGTCATGAGATAAGAACACTGGTGAGACTTTTCGTGCACCTTTTTTTGTTTTGTATTAAATAAATCGAGGTCACACAGCAGTTGTCTCACACGTCACAATTTTTTCCCCCATAAAGGGACCCGTTGTCGACTATTGCACTTGCTGAGAGGGTCCACAGACCACGCCCTTTTACCCAGCATCCCCCGCGTACCGCTGCCACTACGCCCAGCGCCCGCTCGACACAAAGCTTCGGCTGAAGGAGAAGCTGGTATCAGAGCTGGTGTGCTTGCCCCAGGCGCCGAAAGGCACCACGATGATGGTGCTGTTGTCCTCTGAGCCGTACTGCAGAGCCTGCCGGAGGACACGCCCAGGTCGTTTAGAAGCCACGGCACGAGACCAGACATCACTTGAGCCATGCGTGCATGTGTGTATTTTAACGATAGCCTAGTATTATAGCTAATACTATTAATGGGCCTCATGCAAAGGTGGTTTGTTTGTGTGAAATAATTTTACAATAATACAGTTGTTTATGTAACACGGGTTGATGACTGTGTACATGCTAGATGCATGGTGTTGAGGCTTTATGATACTCTCCTCTTTAAGTGCTGTTATTTCTGCCCAAGGTGGCTACTTAATGAGTCAAAGGTTTCGAATACATTTTGGTTTGTAGACTGATTCCATGACTTATTTTATAACTTTAATAGTGTATTCATTCTGTGCTTCAATTCAGAGTAAAGTGAGAAATTGAAGTGCATGAAGTTCAATTAAAAAAAAAAAAAACTTTTGACTGGAAGTGGATATTCTTTTCCTGCTGCTTTTTGTGTCCATAGTATCCTATATTTACTATTTTACTGTCTGTAAAATTATACTTTTTTAGTATTCACGTTATTAGCTCAAAAATGTTAATTTTCTAGTTAATTTTTGACACAATTTACTTTGTAACTAACCTAACAAGGAGAGGATGCAGTCTACGTCTTGACTGAGCACATTAAAAACAGCATTACAGGCCCTGCAGATTTGTTTTCCAATGTTTAGCCAGTTACTGAATTTAATAAAAAAAGGTATTAAAGTTCAAACAACACAACATTTGCACTTACATCTTAAATGAAGGCATCCCTATGGAGGCCACGTCAGCTCGTACCTGTTCAGAGATGCGCTGTGCCGCCTCCTTCGGGTCGTGACACTGGTTGATGACGTTGCAGATCTCCTGGCTGTTCATGATGAAGTTGATACCGTCGGTGGTGAGCGCCAGGAAGGAATCGTGCACGGGACTCAGCTGGAGGAAAAGTGCATAATAAGGAAACATCTTTAAAAGCTTAGTTGAAGATTCTAAATTGTGTGAACGAGAACTTTTTTTGTCTGCATGTGCCCTGCAACTGGCTGGTGACTGGTCCGAGGTGTACCCCGCCTTTCTTACAAAGTCTTTTGAGATAGGCTCTAGGGACCCTAATAATAATAATTGTTCCCTTGTGGATGCATTTATTTAAAGTGAATGTGCATATTTGCAATGTAGCACTCACAAATTTGCTTATTTACCATTTTTTTTACCCTGGGATCATAGCTTACATTGTAAGATGGAAAACTCATCTAGTGCTTTGCTGCCATCATGTGCCCACCTGGGAGAAATTACAGGTTTAAGTGACCATCTATGTTTCTTCTCCTTGTCCTAACCCAAAGGACTTTTAACTAGTATTGACTATCATCGACGTACCGTTATTCTCTTGGTCTCAGGCTCGGCAATGACCCCCATGCTCTTCAAGTCAAAGTCACCGATACTTCGCGTCATGGCCAGCCTGCCGTTGACGTTGGACTGCCCCAGACTGTTCCAGGTGATGAAACCTCCGCTCCTCTTGATCCTAAGCAGAGGGAGACGGAGGCATTTTAATAACAAATTCACTTTATTGACGGGGATTTTCAAATGAAAAGTCGGAGCTTAAAGCCTAATGTTAGTTTAGTTTAGGTATAAACTGTATTTTCTTTCATTGAGTTGCACTTTGTGATTGCACTCTGTAATACCAGATTTATTCAGTTAGCCCTTGGGACATTTGAAATTATTTTTCTGTAAATTTTATTTTTATCGTCTGTCATTTATTCTAATTTAAGTTCAAATTTCACGCTGAAAACTGTTTACATACTGTTTGTTGCCCGGCACATAGGCACCTCGCTAGCTAACTAGCCAAATAGCTTACAAAGATGACTGTTCCTCTTTGTAAGAAATTGAATCAGCCACAAAATGCTTCCTTTTCAGATGATCATGTATCACTGTTGTGCTGGCATGAAATGTAAGTTCTGTCTCGCAGGTTTTGCATCGCATTCCTCTTTAGTATTTTTCGTGGAATGCTCAAATTTAAGGGCGCCGTTGCTCACACTGGCTAGCAGTAGTTCTTCCGGGTACATCACGGGTATGTGCAACATTACTACGGACCCAGATTACGACTATTGCGCATGTGCATCAAGGCCAGAAGGCAGACAACAGGCGAGCAGCGGGAGAATGCAGGCACTTTTGAGAGAAAAACAAAGCTTCATAAATCACAAACGATGACAATTATTAAATAGTAGACGATTTTGATCATTGACCTAATCGTGACTTGTCGACTAATCTTGGCAGCCCGACTGGCATATGTTCTTTATCCTCTACAAAAAACGACTGTTAGTGCAGTTTACCAAGTCACTTAATTGTAAAAATCTTTGTTTGTGTCTTAATGCCATTCCCATTCATTTCAATGTGGAAAGATATGAGTGTTTCGTAAGTCAAGGCACCGCTGTATTTGATCTATCTCACTCAGAGTCACCCGATATAGGCGCGAGCACGGTTTATTTTTGGGTTGAACTCCAAAGATGTACCAATTTTTTTGGCCGTTCGCACACTTGCCTTTCCTTCTCGTCCTTCCTCTCGGGCGTGTGGTCGACGGTGAGCTTAAGCGCCTTACCCTTGCGACACAGCATGGCGCGGCTGTCGCCCACGCTGGCCACCACCAGCTCGATGCCGTCCCTCAGCAGTGCCACGGTGGCGGTGGTGCCTGCGTTCACCCCGGGCGCTACAGAGACATTACGCAGGGCAAGCGTGAGAGACAGAAAGTTGACGCTTCACAGCTGTGCACAAACAACCACAAGATATATGTATACACAGTAGCGCGCACACAGAACACACAGACATGAACAGAGGGATGGGCGGGGAGGTCATGTAGTAGATAATGCAATTGTCAATGAAGGGGGGGGTGGGGGGTGCAGTTGCACATGCATTTTGAACAGAGTTAAGTGTGTTCAGTTGTATGTACATCTTAAACAACACTTAGCAATGCTTTAATAATCAATCACATAACGTCTTCTAATACAAACACATTCTGATGCAGATTTTTTATTATTATTATTTATTTATTTATTTTTTTACACGTATATACCAGCAGCAAAAATGATAAAATTGATTTTCTCAAACTGAATTAAATGGCCATTTACACATTTCGTTGCTGTTCAAGTCCGATGACACAAGGGGTGTTGACTCTTTCTATCAACTCCATGAACAAAATTTGACTTTCTGTCTTTATACAAATAGTCGGGCCTCTGGAGTGCCTGCCCGCCAATCAAGTGTGAAATTAAACAAAGTAAATCTTTTGTGAACTGCCTATTTCCAAAAACGTGGCTGTGAGCAAATTGTAACACAACAATGGTGCTAATTTACATAATACCGCCCCCAAGCCAAATTTCTCTGTCCATGACCGCCGGAGTCCACAGTCTAAAACACTATTATGTCAAAGCCAAAAATTAAGCCATGCCAAATTGAGTTTTGCTGGATGCACAGATTAGCATTGGGTGTTTGGCAATTGTTGACAGTGTTTCCGTTGCATGCACCACATGCACTGATCCGCACACACATTGTAATCCGTCTTAATGATGAAGTGCTGCCTCCACGAGTTCAAATAAAATCCATCCTGTCTTTTTGGGGGGCTTGCTTGTGCTCCACAGTTTGCTGCAGCTTTTTGAGATTCTGGGCTCAAGAAATAGCGCCTCCCTAGCTCCGGCCAATAGACAACATGTTAACGAAAGCCATACTCAGCACTGGTCCACCCCCCAGGCAGGGTGAGCAGTGGTAATTTCAGCGAGGCTCAAATCAGGGGGTGTAAAGTGTACTGTACATTTTGATCAAAAGGGTATTTTGAAGAGTCAGTCAAATGTGAGAGGGATGGTATTTAAAAATATGCATGTCTGTCTTAAAATAAAAACACATTAGCAACACATGCTGTACTATTATTCACCCTACACAGCTGTCACAGTATGTTGTACGTGTAGAGTATATTTAATGGTTATAATATTAAGTACTTTCTTCTAAGTCTTAACTTATAGGGATGGGAAGCAGAAATATATATTTTTAACTCTGTGATAAGGATCTCCCTGGGTCTGAAATAAAGAATAAAGTACCAAAAAGCTTCAACTGTCAGGATATTTACTGGTTGACAACTGTATAATTTCCTAAAACATTATGTCACCACATTCCAATTTCTACAAAAGGGCAATTTGGTCTGGTGTTGCAGCTATCGAATCATTTTAGAATCGACTAATCAGATATACATTTATTCTGTATCACTGAACACAATGAGTGCATGTGAGGTGTAGATATTATCTTTGTCGACTTGGCGTTGCTATCCTTGCGTTCTACTGTAGCATCTGTGACTTTGGGTGTGTATGGCTTTAAAAAGGTGGTGCCCAGCCTGGTGAGTGACGTGGGCGTCAGTGAATGAGAGTATACAGCTGGCTGTTAACTGGCTAAACCGTTCGGCAGCTGGTCTATGAAAGTGATTGTTACGTGTTTGTTTTCTTACCGTTTGTTCAATAAAGTGATTGAAAGTGCACTGGCAGCTGTGTCTATCCTTGACCACTAACCAGCGATGGTAGCCTATATTGAATGAGCTAACATCGATAAGTTACCTTGTGTTGGCGATTGTGCTGTTGTAGGAAACATTTCACTTCATCTACTTTTGCAAGTGTGAAATGATTCCAAACTTTGGACAGCTTCTGTCTTTTATGGAGCATTTCCTCCTGGGTTGCAATCATCAAGCCAACTTATTTTTACAAGGAGTGCTGTCTGTAGTAATATTAATCTGTTTGGAAAAATGATCCTTATAAAGCTTTGAGGCCGACATTTTACTCTTTGACCTCTTTGTGTGATCAAATTAAGATATTCGATCAATCGTTGCAGCCCAAACAGGAGTGCAGCGAAAGTATGCACTGTAGAGATACTTTAGACGACAATGTACGAAAATATGTTCTCACTGGTCGCTTACTCTAGACATATAGTGTTGCCGGAACACAGAGGACACATTTACATTATGTTAAAACCGTCATCAGGTGGGACTTGTGGGGTTGTCATTGGACAGCAACGATATGCTTAAATGCATTACCATTAACTTTAGCTCTCAAAACCTGCTCCGGAGATGAGCTACGCTAGCTAAGAGCAGTGTTCCGAAGCCAATTGTGCACATTAGACATGCTGCGTCGTGTGGAGTAATTCTGGCAGAGGGTGACAACAGACGTTCTCAAACTGACGCGCGCCCTCACAAGAAGCTCTCGCATACACTCGGTAAGAGAAGTAAGAGAGAGCTAGAGAGAGAGAGAGAGAGTAGAGATAAAAGTGAGAGAGAGAGAGAGCCGTAGAGGGGAGTGAGAGAAAGATCGGGAACCTTCCGGAAGTCCAGGAATTAGGACCCGCTGGACTCTCTCTCCTTCAATATCTAGCCCCTCGTCATCCACATTGGTGCCAAGGGCCTCCAGCTCTGAGCTGGGTCCGCAGCTGTCGTAGATAACATGCACACACATACACACACACAGGCATATTGGGACATTTCACACAGCGCGGCCCCCCCGTGGGTGCCACGTCAACAGGTAAACTAGCGTTAACATTAGCCTAATAAACACAGTTGGATTATGTTGAAATATCACATTTGTTTCACAGTTCATAGTTATCCAAGTACCACCATCATCATGACCGACATTAAAAAAGTACAGTGACGTCGTAGGCAAAACCGAGGCAGAGGTTTCATTCCTAAAAAGTATATTTAATATTATTGTAAGCCAGTGTTAGAATTATTATGCACAGTTTGAACATAACTGCACTTAAATAAAGGGAAATATAAAACTACTTGAATAACGATTCAATTACAATCAATGGCACCAAAGTTAAATACAAATTGTAAACGTAAACATGCCGCCGTTCTGTCGAATCATGCTCTAAAGTTTCGGCGTGGGTGAAGTCGTTTAATTAAAAATAAAGTAATTTAATTACAGTAAGTTAGCACCCATTATTTCTGTCATGTAATCTTGGTTTGATCTGACTGATTAAAATACACGATCTGACTAAAGCAGTGCTTTCCAACCTTTATGGAGCCAAGGAACATATTTTACAATTGAAAAATCTCACGGCACACCAACAAACAAAAATGTCACAACAAGGTGGAGACATTAATTACTGTATTGACTTCCTGCCATCTAATAGAAGACCATTCATTTGTTCTGTCTGTCACTATGCCTCACTGGCATAAATAGAGGAACAAATACATTATTTATTGTAAATATAATGTTTTTTTGGAGCAATTAAGTACACAACTATATACAGTAAATGAACAGGTCATTTAAATAGACACATTCATCGTTTTTTTAAAACTCGCTGATCGGCCCCAAAACTCCTGATCGTGTAAACCCTACTCTTTTGAGAATCACTCTTCCATGTATGACATATAACAGGTACAAATATTATTATTTGTCTTTCTACTGTCCCTAATAAACATCCGGAGAGTAAATGAGTCACATTTCTTGAACTATACGAGACAAAATCCTTCCAAAAAGGTGTTTGATGACAATGAGCTTAAAACTAGGGTCTAACATACCAAGGACATACAGTCCACATCATGGTTCACATCTACAGTCTTTGTTTTGTATACAGTGGAACCTTGAAAGGTTGAAAATAATCCATTCTGGGAAGCTAGTCCAGCTTCAATTTAAAACTATTTTTTTCCCATGGGAAATGCAGGGGGGTTCTCGGTTTATGACAGTCCCGACGTACGGCTTCGGCATAGAACGATCAATTTCAAGTATGCTCGTCGAGCTTCGATTTGGAGCACTTTTACCAAGAGGTAATAACAGAAATAAAGCCCATCCGTTACAGGGCGCAACTGTGGCCTTTAATCATACTTATTGTTAATCGTACTTTTTTAGATAACATTTTGACATATCATACATAGACATCACACAAGTGTAAAACCAAGTTAACCACTGCGGTAGTTCAAGGAAGTGGCGAGTAAGTCGACTCGACTTTATAGGTTTTTCAAATTTAAAACTGATAAAGTATAAAAAGAAATGTAACCACAGTTGCGAAACTGAAAAACAAAAGGGAGTGTGACTGCATGTGACCCGGGGTCATATATTCTATTCTTCTTTTACAATTTTTGGTCACTTTAGCCATACTGTACTGAGCAGCCAGGACGGAAACACATGCTGCTGCTAGTTTCTTTTCCAGTTCTAAGGCCGTTGTTAAATTATTTTTCCTCTTAGACATCACTGGTACCCTTTATGCAAAAAAGGCAAAGAAGAAGCCAAAGCAACATAACCCCAAGTTGGAATGCACAATAATCACAATCGCAGTCATAATCACTAACTTACGATTCTCTGTGTCATTTCAGCGCACGGTGACAATTGGTGCTGGCCTCTCCCAGCACAGTTTTCCGGGCGTGCTTTCCCGAGTTTATAAGTCAATGTTACGCAGAATAGGCATATATCTGCTGGCTACATCCAACTGCCACGCATTCAAGGTGAGTTAAATCAATTTAGTTTTAGTGCCCTGATAAATCAAGCCTTAAATGTTGTATGGCGGAACTGTTGTAAACTGAGCACCCCCTGTATTCATTGCGTTTCTTCCTTCAATTGTGTCACTAATCTTGTTTGATGCCGAAAGCAGTTGATAAGTAATTTAGTGTGCATTTGTTATGTCTAGTGTCTTTTGTTCATCATTAGTTAACCTTGGCTTTAAACGACAGACCTCCATGCTCAAGTCACGTCAGTTGCTAAGTCTTAGGCTCTTGTTGAAGGAACAAAACAAAACGCTATCATTGTGTATGAGTTACGACTCAGTTGCAAAGACTAATAATATTTTGGATCAACCTACCAACTGAAGAGCGGGGCAAATGCTTGGCTAAAGCTTTGTCTACTTCTAGGAAAGCCTTAGTTAAAACCAGTTCCAGATTGTCCTCGTCAACCACAAGATCCCTGGAACAACAAAACAAACTAAATTAAGTACACAGAGATCAACTATTACTTATTTGTAAGTATTATGCTCAAAATAAATTCCACAAATATATAAATAAACAAACCGCTGCCAAACATCTTGACACTGACCCCAAAAGAATGAGAAACAAACGACATAATGTTCGCTGACAAGAGGAGAGCTCAAGAGTCACGATGAAAACTTAATAGATGCCTGGCTCTCTACAGTTGAGTAAATAAAACCTTATGCTTACTTGATAAAAGTCTCCATGTATTTGTCACAGAAATCCGCCGCTTCCGGCCCACCGTGCCCGTCAAACACGGCAAAGTAGATGATGTTGTTGGTCATTTGTGAGAGCTGGAAGCGGTCCTCATTCTCCTTGCGTTGCCCAATGAGCGAGGCACAGCCCACCTTGGACAGGCTGACCTTGGGGATGGGTTTGCCGTAGCGGATGCTGGACGGCAGCAGGATGGGCTCGTCGATACGATTGTCCCAGATGCCAAACGAGTCCCAAGTGGTGGGGTGGCCGCTGCTGTCGGCGTCGAAGCGTGTGCCGCTGCGGCGCTTTTCTGAAGGTGTGTGGATCTGCCTCCTGGGGACGGTCGAGTAAAGGGCGATGTCCTGTTTCAACGTGAGGGGCACCAGGGCCATTTGGGGAAGGCCGTTGCGTCCAACATGGGGCCCACTGCACCTTGCCAGGCGGGCGAGATAGGCTATTGACATCACCCTTACAGCGGGAATACCAGAGAAGCACGGGATATCGAGAGACACGGGATCACCTAACAGTGGAAAAAACAAGGAGACTATTTTTATCATTGAACTTTTTTAGTCGCTCGTGCAGTGTTCCCCCACTATTTGTAGGGGACAGGGAGGGACTAAGCCCTGCCGCGAATAGCAAAAATCCAAACAAGGTTTGTAATTGCCGATCACCACAAGATGGGTCAAAATGAAACTCCTCTAATCACTTCAACATAGTTCCTTGGCACCAAGCCGAGCTTTATTTTTGTCAAAATGAGAATCCTGAACTCGCTTGAATGTAGTTCCATGGCCATGAGATGCAACAGGATGGTGCCAAAAATAATACTTTTATTGCTTTGGCCTGAGCGCAAAAAGTGACTAACAGAGGATAGGTTCCGAATCCCACCCCCCAAAAAAATCTGCCAACAGATAAATTAGCAAATGCCGAACCACAAATAAGCAGGGTTCACTGTAATTGACACCCCACAAAAAATGCTTCAATATAACAGACAATCGGATTTAACAGAGTACCCCTCCCCCTATTAGTCTTTTAAATCAAGGTTCCACTGTACTAGGAAGTTTCTCTTCGATGAACAGTTGCACAGAAGTGGGAGGTGTGTTCCTTTTACGCATTCACATCAATCTTTCTGTTCCGGCTCTTTGAGTGCCAATACAAATAAGTGCATATATATTTTTTATCTTTAGTAGACACTATATTCTGCCTCATGTTAATATAATTGTTCATGGCGTAGCAGATTTGAATCTTATGTACGTCTGACTTTTCTGACTTGACTGTTTGCATGTGTATTCTATTGCCCTTTATTTATCAACTACATTTCTATCTGTATTTCAGTTTTACACCCTTTTTTTGTAATAAATCCTGCCAAACAACATCTGCCTGTTCCTTCGAGGAAGCGTTGCAGAGAGGAGTTTCGCTGTTGGTGAATGAGAATCTCAATACAAGGGGAGTTTTATTGGGTGCGACAGAATAACAACAGAAATTTGTTTAGTATCTTTTTGTTTCCTATACTAAACTACAAGAAAGGTGATGCAACAATTGAACAAATGTTTAAATATTATGAGGTTGAGGGGATCTCAGGCTGTTACAATAGTTCCCTGATGTTCTATCTGCTTTTAGAATTGCATGTAGGGTTCTCCACCATAGAAAGCACATCATATTATTATTACAACTGCATTCAGTCATGGAACCCCATTATCCACTGACATTTTTTTTTAAAGAAAACAATGTATTAATGATCACTTCTACGACTACGCACGCGCATTAAAGGCGTTTAAACACACGATGCTGTAATTTGTCGTGGTGCATTCAAAATATGCATCGTAAATAAGATTACGTCAGTCGAAATTACATGTGACCAAGTCATTCGGCTAACATTAGCCGGGTGTTTGACAACACTGAATCACCTTTCGCGTGGCGTACATTCGTCAAAGTTGTTATTCAATGCTTCCAGTGAAGAATATTTAAGAAAAGAAAAAAAAAGCCCAAAATAAGAGTACCATCAACCGTGTTTCGATCTTACTGCGTGGCTAGCATGGTTCATATCGTTAGCAGGTGTTAGCTGACTAGCTAGCTTCAATGACTTCTTCTCAATTGGACAAAGAATACAGTGCCACAAAAGAAATCATACCTTAGATGTATTTTTGATAAAGTGGTCTTGTTTTATTCTCCTTTAGGTGCCTAGTTTGTTGCCCTGTTGAACAGTTTCCGAACGACGCTCCTCTAGCTCGTCTCGCTTAGCTTGTGTAACGCAATGTTGTTAAACAAGGTAATGGAGAGCCGCCAGCCAATCGGAACAGTAGGAGCCTCTTCTCAGCCGTAAACGCCCCACGGATAATGCAACCGATTGGTGGCCAGCAGTGCAAACGACAGTTTAAAGGACCAATCATCAATTAGCAGTTTGCAAAATCAGCCACTAGGTGTGAAGCATCAACACAGACAGAATATCAGTTCTCTTGAACTTCAAAATACTCTTAAAATATTAAACCCAAATGTTTAAAAACCGTGAATTTTCATTCTGCTCTTCAAAAGGTCGCCAACTATTTGGATCTCATTTGACAATTTCCTAGCTCCTCTGTATACATGCTCGCTCCTCCCACTATTAATTCCATCGAGGAGCGAGGATATTGATTTGAGACCTACCCAGATTTGAGATTAGCTCAGAGACGGGAACGGCGCCAAAACAATAGTTACAAGCATTCTGAAACTGGTCAAGGGTGTCACTATATAAACATGTTTTAAATTACTTTTAGCATTACTGTGAATGTTCACGCTAACGAGGAGTTGCTATATTTTAAAACAGCAGCAAAACAAATAAAATCCACAGAGGCCAAGGAGTCAGTAAAAATGTCTTTTTTCATTCATATGTACAAAATACAAATACAGTTTATGTACTAAAATGTACACACTCTCAATGCACGAACCCTCGCCAGTGCTTGTGTTCAATAAAAACGAAATTCACACAGATTAACTCGTCCATATCCATTTTGGAGAAAGAGGAACAGAAACGTACGTGCTCACACAAATGTAAACATACGCATACGTTGTCCACATTTACAGCAGGAGGGAATACATTTGGACATTTATTGTTATTATTATTTTTTCTTTTACACCAAAGATTTGTACACTTGTGGACTACAATGAACAGACATACTAGTCCGATGTTGCTAGTGATCACGAAATACACATTGGGTCTTAGGATTGTACTATATGCAAGTATAATGGGCCACGTTAAAAAAAATGACAAAAAAGTGAGGCAATAAAAATTGCGGCCATTTTTAGTTTTTTGCTTTTTATAGTAAATATGAAGATTTTGGTTTTGATTAGGACAAAAAAAAATGTAGACATGATTTTCAACAAACATCAACAATAATAAAGTCGAAATTATTTGTGAGGGAAAAGTGGAAACCAGTACAATTACAATAGAACAAAACTTATTGTAAATCTGTAACAGAAAGTTGTCATTTTTATGAGAAAAAGTCACCAAATAAGTGGAAGCATTGTTTTTTTACTATTAAAAATTTATGGTATAATCAAAGATTGTGTTCTCCCCAAATTATTTTTTGTGTTGTTAAATTGTGACTTTATTAACGTAAAAATAAAAATTCATCTCGCAATATTAAAGCTTTTTTAATCTAAGAAAATTATTTTTTATTTGTGCAATATAAATGTAGTTAGGTATTGCACATTTTCTCTTTTTCTCTTGTGAAAATTACAAATATTTTCCCACTACAATTAGTTTACTAAAATTTGGATCTCACAAATTCCTGCATGTTTTTTTTTCTGTATTTGTGCAGAAATACTACTTTGGCTGGGAATATTACATTATTATAGTTTTTTTTTTGCAAAAGGTTCTCAATTTTACATCTTTTTTTCCCCGCAATGACTAGTTTATCACAATATTTGCAATATTTGTTTTCCTCATACTAAATGATTTGCAGAATATTCATTAAGTCTTGCAAATTCTTATTTTTTCCCCATAAAAATGACAACTATTTCCTCACTAAAATGTGGGTCTTTTCATATAGTACCTTTTTCTCAGAAAAAAATACAACTTAACATTTTTTTGCCGTGAATTACAAATTATTCCAGTAATTCTACGACTTTATTAATAATTTAATTTATTTATAATTTTATTTTTCCATTTTAATTGTGGCCCACAATACTCCTTTTAAGATAGCTAGCAAAACAATCAGTTTGGCCTCTAGCAAGCATTCTTCTACAGAGGTCAGGTCAGATGTTAAATCTCCAACAAATATAAAGTCTCCTGTACAAAAATATCCTGCGCCATCTTCCTGGCAACATTTAAAAAAATACCATTTCATGTGTATAATTTTTAAGACTTCTATGGTAAAAGGTGAGAAAGGTTGTTGTTGCGTTACAAACGGACACAAATAAATTAGTAGACATTATAAGCTTGATTGTTTGCGGTGAAGATTTGGGGTTCTAGGCAGCGCTCGGGACAACTTGATCCAAACTGTCACGACAAAAGTCTTTGATTTTGCTCATATGAACTTGGTGGACTCTCTTTTGCTGATGAGGACCTCCAGTAGCTTCAGTTTGGCTTTGACGTGCTTGTACTCGTTGTACTCGGTGGCGAGAGGCGAGCGGTCCTCCTTCTGAACGTTCCTGAGGAAACACGACGACAATGTTCAGCTTCGCGGCATGGGGAAACCATCATGTAAATAAAGCAATTAATCACTTGATTATTATTCTATGTATACCATTATATAATCAAATAATGTCTAGATGAATGAAGATACGTAATATATATATATATATATATATATATACGCACACACACACACACACACATATATATATATATAAATAATATTAGCGCATACAAATAAATTAAAACCAAATCCAAATAAGATCACAGCAAGGCACTTCACTTTAAATTGCACATGAACAATTCATGCACCGTTTTAAACTGTTTTACAGCCTTTGAGAACTGAATTTTCCTGAGCTCACCTCTCAAACCCCTCTTTATTTTCTTTTTAGATATACTTAATTTCATGTTTTAGAAAATAAAACAGAGGCAACAGTCTTGGAAACAAATACAGTACTTGTCCATATTATAGTTTCCATTCTCTATGGAAATATCTAAAATCAAATTCTGCACTTTTCCATTCTTTCATAGCAACCCTGTTCTTACCTTCCATTCTGTTGAAAGAACTGGTCCTCAAACTCTTTGAGATTCTTGCGGATTCGCTTCTTCTCCTCTCGGGTCTCTTGGAGCTGCTCCACAAGATCTTTTCTACAGTATGACAACAAAATCTCACATTATTAAAAAAATAATCTGAATTACATTACTCGCAACAAGTTTGGGCTATATTGAGCTTCCAGGTAAAATTTAGGGAGGAACCTAAAATAGGCCTACACTAGAACCTGGACAGGTGAACTTAATTTAACCTTCTCTAAACCTTTGAATGCTCATCATGACAAACTGTTCAATATTTTAGTACGTTTTGCACAACTTGCTTTTCTATAACAAGGAGCTGAATGGCAAAATTCACAACAGGTGTTTGATCCATGAACATTTCCAAGACCGTCCACTTCTACACCTTTCAGTTTTAGGTTCATCCTGAATTTCACCCGGAAGCTCAACTTCCCAAACTATTTGTGAGTAGTGTATATTGCGGTGAATCCATGTGCCATTATTTAAGTCTTACGTGCTTGCGGAGTGCAGGTTGGACAAGCGCATGTCAGTCACGTTCTTGGAGGGCATCAGTTCGTCCACTGGGGAAATAAAACCGTCCACTTCCTCTTCCACATGGCCCAGGAAGCTGAGCACGTTTAGCTCAGGCCGAGCGGTGACCGAGAACTGCGTCTTGGCGTCACCATCGTCCTCGGAGCCGTCCTCTTCTTCCTGTGTGAAGAAAGAGAGCATGAGATGAAGCTCCAGACTTGCTGTGACTTGTCAAATCTAGTCCAGACTGGCTGAGACTGTTAGTGACAGGTTTAGACTGGTCAGGACTGGCCAAGACCAGCCATGATTGATCAAGTTAGGTTGAGATTGGCTCTAAATGATCGAGACTGGCTGTGACTAACAGTAACTGGTCGAGTCAGGTTCAGACTACTTGAGACTCAGTGGCTGAGTGAGTCAGGCTGAGACTGGCCGCGACTGGTTGAGTCAGTTTGAGACCAGACGATTTCGATAGAGACTGGTCAAGTCAGGTTGAGACTACTTGAGACTGCTACTGACTGTTTGAGACTGGCTGTGACTGGTCAAGTTAGGTTAGGACTGGTCAAGACTGCTCAAGACTAGCCGTAATTGGTCAAGTTAGGTCGAGCCAGGCTGGGACTGCTTGAGACGGGTAGAAACTGGCTGTGACTGGTCTCGTCCAGTTGAGACTACATGAGACTGGCTGTGACTGGTCGTGTCAGGTAGAGACTGGCTGCTAAGTTGAGTCAGGCCGACTACTTAAGACGGGCCGTGACTGGCCGAGTCAGGTTGAGACTGGTCGAATCAGGCTGAGACTGACCATGACTTTTCTAGTGAGGCTGTTATCACAGTCAAGTCAGTTCAAGACTATTTCAAACACTTGAGCTGGGAATTGACTTGTTGAGCTAGGCCTAGACTGGCTGGAACTGGCTGAGTCTGGTCGAGACTGGCCAAGACTGGCTGTGACCGGTCGAGTCAGGTCAAGACTGGCCATCACTATGCAAGTGAGGTCATTACGAGTCGAGTCGGGTCAAAACTACTTGAGACTACTTGAGACGGGTCTTGATGGTTGAGTCAGGTCAAGATTGATCGAGTCAGAAAGAAACTGGCCGAGATTGCTCTAGATCGGTCAAGACTGGTCTAGTCAGGTTCAGATTGCTGTGATTGGGGGTTAGTGGTTAACAATCATAACCAACCTTTTTTAGCCCTCATTTGGGCCCCGAATGTTAGTTAATCACGACACAATCATCATATATGAAACATGATCTGTCTTGTCAGAGGTCTGTGCTCCACGGTTTAAAAACTGTAAAACAAAAGTAAAAAAGAAAAAAAAAAAAGAAAAGAAAAAGAAATTCATGCTTCACGTTAACAACCCCCATGTCAGAAATACACAATATCAAACCTCATCAAAGAAGAAGCAAATGCATTGAAAGGTTTTGCCTTGGTGGAGATCACGCTAATGTACTGATGGACACTTATGTTGCGTCTTTTTACTTCATGCGCTTTATATATTTGCTGAGAACCATGTTAGTACAATGTTCCAAAACCAACCATGGGAACAACAAAACTAAAACCAACTACATGTTATCATCCACAAGCTACTGAGTCAACACGAAAAGGGTGCGGAAAACAGCAGGCAGCTGTCCAATCAACAGGCAGCCATGACGGGGGTCATTTAGAGCAGGGGTGGGCAAACTTTTGAGCTCAAGGGACACTTTGGATTTTTAAAACAGATAGATGGGGCAAGTCATTTGTAAAGAAAATAACAACAAAAAACAATACATAATAACAATGTTCAAATATGTATTTTAATAGTCAAATGATTCATGCTCATTTGTAAACTATTGTTTGTCATTTATTCAATTTCCATTGATTAACCAATTATTTAATATAAATCAAGTAAAATTGCTTATTTTTGGGGCCTGAACAGCGACCGCTGCAAAGGTCCTATTGTAAATGCAATTCTATTTTTATTTCAATAATAAGAATTCCACATTTTTTAAATTTTGATTATAATTAATTTATTCATCATTAATTATTTAATTAATTGTTCATTTGAGTAGCATTATATTATTAACTGTATTTCTTTTTTCCAATTCATTGATTTTAATTAATTCAAGTTTTTATCGTTTACTTTAATAGAATAATGCTAAGTTTAATTTGTATAGCTTATAATTATTGTAAGACTCATCAGCCAATTATTTAATAAAAGTCAAACAGTGTCACATTTTTGTTTTTGTGTAATACTGTTTATTTGAAAAATAAAAAGGCACATTTTTAAATTTTATCTTAGTAATATAATTTATTCTATGTAAAAATATTTTAATGAAGAAATAATATTTATGTCATTTTTAAAAATGTTACTATTCATTATAAATGTAATTATAATTAACCAATTGTTTAATATTGTTCTAATTTTTTTAAGCAATATTATAGTTTATTATTAACAATAAATTTAAAAATAATTACATAAGATAATCCAATAAAAATAAAATAAATGAATACATTAACATAACCAATTTCAGGAAATAATGACTAAATTAATGCTCGGTGGGCCAGATTAAAGAGCAGAGCTGGCCTTATGTGGCCCTCAGATCATAACTTGCCCACCCCTGATTGAGAGGGTAGTCAAAAAAAAAAAATTAATGGAGGATCTGATTATGGAAGCAGCTCAATGCAGCATCAGCCCTTTCACCTTGGTGTCGTCGAAGAAAAGCGCGGTTACGCCCTCGATAATGGGCTGCAGCAGGGGGCCTCGGCGCTTGCTGGAGGGCGAGCCCTGCGGTGACGTTGAGAAGTAGCCGTTAACCGGCGTGGAGGTTGCAGCACCGCCGCCGCCGCCGCCGCACTGGCCACACGGACATTTTTGGCGTTAGAATCGCAAAAACCACCACGCCTACAGTTTAATGTTGACTTGTAATGGAACGGACAGGGCGAGGTTCCCCAAGGCGAAGGAAGATAGCGCGTCAAAAGGTTGTACACGCTCAACTATTGAGAGACAGTCCTTTAAAAAAAAAAAAGGGAACCTACAGTCTCTGATAGCCTTTAGAGGGAACCATATTTGGTACCAAAATCCATGAGATAAAAAAAAAAAAAAGAAATTTTTAAAAATATAAAAAATGAAATCTAATAAAATTCCAAATGAAAGAATAATACTCCATCAAAGGTCATTTCTTCACATCCTTACAGCAGACTCGGTCGGGGTGAGACAATGCGCCATTATGGACTGCGGTTTTTCAGTATGTGATTCCTTTTGCATTACCACTGTGTGTGTCTGCGTGCCTGTTGTGCATTCACACACTCACAGTTGGAACTGTTATGGCTTCAAAGTGCAGGTCACAGACGCGCCAAAACGCAAACAGACGACCACAAGCAGAGGATTTGAGGAATGAAAATTTGAAGCAAAACCGGCTTCATCAAAATCTCCGGTGTAGATCAATATCGGTTTCATCATTGAATACGATGACTCAGGATTAAGAACAGCTTGCAGACATTTTACTGTTTGCAAGCATTGCTTTAAACGTGCCATACTTTAAAGAAAACATAAGCAATATGACCAAGATTTTCCTGTGTTCATATCCTGATATAATCCTTCTCGGACAGATGAGTTGAGTGACTCGAAAAGGTAAAGTTGCAGTTACAAGGCATAAATGACTACAGGAGCTACCTTTTGACATCAGCTTTGTTTTTAAAGCCAAAACATTTATCCATGGGGCTCAGCTCACAACGGCTCTTCACCTTACCACGCCTCAGCTGCGCTGGTTATCAGAGTTGCGTTCAAGGCACGCACACAGTGCATTAATTGATGCCTTCACTTACGATTCAGAAACATCAATATTGGAAAATAGAACTGGAAACGTGCAAAATGCCAGAGAAAAGAGTTGTTCACTTCATGCACAAAAACATTTTAAAAAATGTACGGACCGTACCATGGGCGAGATGCCATGTTTTTTGGGGCTTCCAAGTGTTTTCTTGGGGATTAAAGTCTGTATTTTTGTCCCCACATTTCCATCCCTTTGCAAGAATAATACAGACCGCAGCATCACGGAAACTGCGAGAACAGTGGTCCCAACTTACATGATGCGGGGGGATTACAGAAAGAGCGTTACATAAGTGAGGATCATTTCTTACATAATGAACAATGGTTAAGAAATACAGGAACGAGTGGGTAACGACGGCATGCGATGTTGTTTGGGGGGCTGTTTTTTCATTCGGCGCCTGCAGGGTGGGCAGCACACGTGTGGCCACAGCTACACCCCCGTCAGATGCTAAAGCCAACAACATGACCTGGGATTAAGCATCCGCAGATGTTTGAACAATGTGCTTTCGACAAGAGCGAAGCTGAAGGGCCGTTATTTAAAAAAAAAAAAAAAAAAGGCTGGGATTACGTCATGTTGACTTACAATGACTGGGATGGTGGAGGCTCGGCACAGGATCTGCTTGACCAGCCGGTACCTGTCATACAACGGCTTCATGATCTGCCGCTCGCTCTTGGTCACCTGAGGAGATGAAAAACGGGGACGCCTTATTATTAGAGCGTGCTGCTGTTTAGGTTAGCAACAGAGTTCGAATCAGCAACAGAATGAGCGGGAAACTCTTTAACAAAAGCGTCTGTGAACTGAGATAATCACCGTGACTGCTTGAGTCATTGTTCACACTCCACTGGCAATCTGGGTCACAGCGGAAGCCTAAAACATGCTAATTCTCAGCATTTAGACCAAAGGCAAAGAAACCCTATTTATATTGCCACTTGTTTGTTGGTTCACAAAAAACACTATTAAAATGAAATAAAAAATTGTACTGTGGGAAAAAAAGGCCTCTAATTTTATCTGAGAGGAGACTGAGGTCAGTGAGAAAACAGAGCGCTGCAGCAAAGCAGAGACTGTGGCCCACAATACTGCGTATAATCAATACGGTGTAGTGGAAAAACATCAAGAGCGAATGGCGTATGAGTAAAAGAGTAGGTGCCATGCAGTGGAAAAGCAATGTAGGAAAAGTGTCACATTTAATAATAGCGAGAAAAATGGAGCGCTGCAGAAAAGCGGAAATAACAGCAGTGTGGCAACTAACAGTTATCTTAATAATATATTAATCTGTCGATTCTTTTTTTCGACTAATCGGTGAATCGGATAAAAATAAAAAATAAATCATTTCCATCCCTTTCAGTCAAAAACTGGCCATTATTTCAAATTGGCCGTGCAAAAAAAATGCACAGACATAACTTGATTTTGATTCATTTACTGGTTTTGTTTGTAACGTCAGAAAACAGTGCCCTGCGATTGGCTGGCAACCAGTTCGGGATGTACCGCCTCTTGCCCGAAGATAGCTGGGATAGGCTCCAGCACGCCCGCGATCCCTGTGCGGATTAACCGGTACAGACGATGGATGGACGTCAGAAAACAGGCAAAAATGTTGACAATTGTTTTCCAAAGTAAAAGCAGATGTTTGCAAATGTCTTATTTTGATGAAGCAAAAAGATCATCAGTCTGCTTTCACAGCAGGCTACAGAAATGCACTCTTGACAGGCTGAAATGCTATGGCTTTGAGCAAATTTAAGATAAATATGGTCTCTAAATGATGAAACGACTATCCAAATAGTTGTCGATTAATTGATTCATTGTCGCACCTCTAGATAACAGTGATCAATAGATAAGTGTTGGCTTACAGGCCGTCCATGGATGCTCTCGTAGTAGAGGAGAGCTTTCTGCAGGGCCAGTTTCTCAGCTCCAATCTGCTCTCTGGTCATATCCTGTCAGGATGGAACACACCAAGTCAAATGCCTGAATATCATTGTATCATTTTTATGCTCCAATCCCACCACAAGAGTAGTACTACTGTACCTTGATGTCCTCGGGCCGGTCGACCTCCTGGCGCTTCTCCTGCAACTTCTTGAGGATGCCCTCTAGCGTGCTCTCCACGGGGGGCTTGGGCACCTTCTCCTGCGTGGGTTTCTTCTCCAGCTGCGATCCGAAGCTCTTGGGCAGCGTGTTGCTGCGTTGCCGCGTCAATGGCGGAAGGTCCTCCTCAGATTTCATCAGCTTGTGTTCTGGGGGAGGAAGGAGAGACGTTGTTGTGGTTGTTGGTCATTCATTCAGTACTTGTGGGCTGTTTCTTGGTGGTTACCTTTGAGTTCTTTGCGCAGCCTGGCCAGCTCGTTCATCCATCGCAGCACCTCTGAGTTTCCAGCTTTGTCGCTGTGGGAAGGCTGGGAGAAAAACAACAACAAACGATGGACATTTTAAACCCTCCTGTGATGTCACGGGTCAAAATGATCTGTATTAAACAAGGAACAATTAACACTCAGGAGGCTTTTAATTGGTCATAATTTAGTCGGGCTCAGAATGAAACAAAAATGGGGCAAAATGATGCACGAATACCTTATTCCTGTTATGCTGTGGTGTAAAATTGTATGAGTATTTTTATTTTTGTCTAAATGGAAAAAAACAAAAACAAATGAATAATAAAATAGTTTCAGAAAAAACCTTCAAGTATTAATCTCTAAATTGTGTACTTAATAAATAATGATTCAATTAAAATGTATTGCAAGTACAATTCAAATGTAAATCATACCTCAATAAATATTAGAAAATCATTTTTAAAGATAAAAGTTAAATACAACTGAACTGTACATAAATGTAATGTATAGGATTCAAATTCAAGTTTAAGTAATTAAGTTAAATTAAAGTTTAAACATTTCTTTCGCTTACCACTACCACACTTTGAAAATATAGATTATAGGTCATACACATCGTATTTCAGCCCAACTCAACGCACACTGACAAAGCGTGGGTTAGTGATTCATCTCCTGCTGACATAACGTCAAGTACAATCCCTGACTGATTCACGGCGTTGTGTTCACTTACCCGGTATTTCCGCTCGTCTTCGAACCTCTCTTCAAACCTGTGGATCTTCTTCTTTAGGACATGGATCCTCTTGGAGAGCTGTGCGCTGGTCAGCTCCTCTTTGTCGTCATCGCAGGAGCCGAGAGAGGAGCTCCTCCTGCGACTAAACACACATAAATAATAAGAATCAATACACTGTTGTCACACTGCAAAAACTCAAATCCAACCAAGGTTAAATTGTCAAATCAAGGCAAAATATGCTTCCTCTTTCTCTGACAAGATACTGTATTTCTTCTTACCAGGAATTTTTTTGGTGTAACTACTGTACTATAGGTGGGGACAATGGCGTTTACCTGACGAAGGAGTGGGCGTTGGGCGGCGATGGCGGCACTTCGGTGTCGTCCAGGTACTGCTGACACTGGCCGTAAGCGTAGAAGCGGGGGGACAGCATGGGGTCGCTGTCCTCCTCCAGCAGCTGGCGGATGAGGCGGCCACCGGCGTGTGGCGACAGACGGGCCTCCTCGCGGTCTGTGCTCTCCCGCTGTAATGCGGAGTAAGCCGGCACCGGTTCTGTTTGACAGAAAGAAGAACGTGCATACATGTTAACTGTTAATGTCACTTTCAAAGAGCACTCACAGAATAAAATGTACTCAAAAGAATTAAAGTATTCTTGCTATAGTTAACATTCAATTGTAATTGCATGTGTTGTTTATTATTCCTATTTCCATTTTGAACACAACTCAAAATGGTGGTTACCAAATATGGTTTCTGACAAAGTGCAGAGCAATTAAATTGACGTCTCATTAAACATAACTCATTCCTGTAGGTATAAAAAATATTTTATATTGAATTATTATTGTTAATTCTATTTCAGTAGATATCTTGACAACATATACCCCCCCAGATTACCAAATATGGTTCCCACATAAACTGAAGTGCAGTGCAATTACTTTAAAAATGCTTATTTATTAATAATATTCATTAATTAAATTTGATAATATTTCAATACCCAAATTAAGACAATTCCTGTAGAAAACGGATGGAGAATACATTGTCAACTTTTTGTACGCCCACTTAAGTCACCAAATATGGTTCCTGATAAAGAGTGCAATGCAAACAAATGACAAAAATACATCATCCATGTATGTATAATATTGTAATATATATATACATATATATATATATATATATATATATATATGTATATATACATATACGCTTCATAATATTCCAGGATATATCCTGACGATAGTTACACCCCCAAGATACCAAATATGTACCTGCCAAAAACTGATAGAAATGGACTTGATGACTTAATATTTAACGGTTATTAAATTTGATAATTAAATGTACAGTATATCATAAGAACGTTTTCAATATCTTTTCCATTTTGGCTGTGAGAAATCACCTTTTTTGGAGACGCATTTAAGTCACCAAATATGGTGTCTCCAAAAAGAATGAAATGCTATCCCACTAAGCTGGTAAGTCTTTAAAAATACATGGTATTAATTTTTAGACATAGATACTGTAAAATTGTAAGTCTAGGGTAAGTTTTGAACTGAAATTTGTGCAACTTGAGAGTGTTAGCTCATTTATGGCCTATTTATTGGATTGTTGAGCTTCACAAATAAGCACATTTTGCCCAGTTGGAGCATGGTCAAAAGATATAAAGTGAAGCCTCAGTGCTTGTTTTTCTCGCCGCTCGTATTCAAAGACAAAAGAGGACGCCGTGTTACCATAGCAACGTGCTAAATCTTCTCTTGTTGCTGGCAAAGTCAGTGGACAGCAGCACACCCCACCCAAACGAAAAACACAACCCCCGTCTGTTTGGACCTCCAGTGGGAAAACTTCCACTGGGACTCTCTCTATTCTGTGTTTATCCTCTCGTCTCCACCCGGGCTGTAATTATGTCTACTGACAATCCTCGCTCTATTAATAATGCCTGGCGCTCTGTCGGCGGGATAATGTCAGAGCGTGACCCCTGCTGAGAGGTACACTTTGTTCTCTGGTGCCTCGCCCCATATGGCGGGACATTAAATATGTGCACGTGCACTGGCGAGAGAGCGGCAGCCTGTCAACATTGCCACAACACAAGATGTGGTACCTGTCCTTTTTAAGACAGAACCCAGCAAAGGCATGACTCTCTTTCACGCAGGTAGGTGCTGGCTTTAAAAAAAAAAAAAAAGAAGAAATGTAAAAATGAAATTAGCATCCAACAAAAGCACCTCCATTTTTTAGGGGGAAAAAAAAAATCAATACAAGATACATTTAAAAACTTGTCTTCGGATTTTACAAAAGTAATTAAGTAAAATAAATGATATCAAACAAAAAGGATATATGTCCAAATCCTGTGACTTTGTTATATTTTAAAGACCACCTAACAAAAAGCAAGTCCTCAGTTTTATTTATATTTAAAAATCCATCCATCCATTTTCTGAGCCGCTTCTCCTCACTAGGGTCGCGGGCGTGCTGGAGCCTATTCCAGCTAACATCGGGCAGGAGGCGGGGTGCACCCTGAACTGGTTGCCAGCCAATCGCAGGGCACATACAAACAAACAACCATTCACACTCACATTCACAGCTACGGGCAATTTAGAGTCGTTAATTAACCTACCATGCATGTTTTTTTGGATGTGGGAGGAAACCGGAGTGCCTGGAGAAAACCCACGCAGGCACGGGGAGAACATGCAAACTCCACACAAGCGGGGCCGGGGATTGAACCCCGGTCCTCAGAACTGTGAGGCAGACGCTCTAGCCACTCGTACACCGTGGCTCCATATTTAAAAAATTAACAAAATAAATTTAAAAAAGAAAATATCCATCAAAAAGCATGTACGTATCTTCAAATGGTGAGTTTTGAAATTGGATAAAAATAAAACAAAAATTCTCTCAACCTCTCTCTGTCATTTTTTTTATTTATTTTTTTTTTAAATTAAAAAAGGGCCTCTTGGAATCGCTGTATATGATTGTTCTTCTTCTGGGAGAACATGCCCCCCCCCCCAAAAAAAATCCCCAAAATCAGTATGTGCATCTGGGAGAAAATGTATCTATTTTAGAATCAGAATCAGATGGGTCCCCGACATGAACCCCCCAAAACTCCTTTTAGCTGCAGAAAAGCTGGAGCGCTGGGGGAAAAAAAAATAAAATCTGCCCCGGAACCAATTCACCAATCAATTTGAGATTTAAAAAAAGGCAGTGCGAGGGCTCATTCTAACGATATCTTTGATTGTGTATGGCCGTAGGTTTCCTGCCCATGCTCATGTTGCGGAATCTCAGTGGAACAAGAGAAAAACAAGTCAAGCATCAGTAAAAACATTGAAGGTGTCAGTGCACAGCAGTCAAAATACAAATGCCCTAAAAGTGCAGCTGTATATTTTTCTTCGCTGTGGTGAGTTTGCTTAAATTCACCACAGGGAAGGAGAGGCTTGGATCTTCCTACAGGCTCCATGTACGTGCCCTTCATCACGCAGCAGAAAAGCTGTCGCATCTAAATGCCCTTGTTAGCATCGCTCGGGAGAGGATGAATCCTTTTAAATCAAGGCGTCAAGATGAAGTGCACTAATGAAACACAAAACATCCCAGCTTGCCATTTAGTTAAAGGTTGACACAATGTTCCCGAATGCCCAAGCGTGTTGCCATGCAGACCAGAAAGGTCGTTGTGACGACTTCTCCTACGGACAGGTTACGACATGCCAGCGCAAACATGTACAGTATATTATATAGATACAGTGGGTACGGAAAGTTTTCCTGAAAATGATTCTACACCTTCATTGGAGTCCAGCTGTGTTTGATTATACTGATTGGACTTGATTAGGAAAGCCACACCGCTGTCTATATAAGACCTTACAGCTCACAGTGCATGTCAGAGCAAATGAGAATCAGGAGGTCAAAGGAACTGCCTGAAGAGCTCAGAGACAGAATTGTGGCAAGGCACAGATTTGGCCAAGGTTACAAAAAATGTTAGCTGCACTTAAGGTTCCTAAGAGCACAGTGGCCTCCATAATCCTGAAATGGAAGACGTTTGGGACGATCAGAACCCTTCCTAGAGCTGGCCGTCCGGCCAAACTGAGCAATTGGGGGAGAAGAGCCTTGGTGAGAGAGGTAAAGAAGAACCCAAATATTGCTGTGGCTGAGCTCCAGTGGTGCAGTCGGGAGATGGGAGAAAGTTCTAGAAAGTCAACCATCACTGCAGCCCCCCACCAGTCGGGGCTTTATGGCAGAGTAGCCCGACGGAAGCCTCTCCTAAGTGCAAGACACATGAAAGCCCAAATGGGGTTTGCTAAAAACTCCAAGGAGATATAAAGGACTCCAAGGACTCCAAGATGGTGAGAAATAAGATTCTCTTGTCTGATGAGACCAAGATGGAAACTGTTGGCCTTAATTCTAAGTGGCATGTCCAATACAGTCCCAACAGTGAAGCATGGTGGTGGCAGCATCATGCTGTGGGTGTGTTTTTCAGCTGCAGGGACAGGGAGACTGGTTGCAATAGAAGAAAAGATGAATGCGGCCAAGTACAGGGATATCCTGGACGAAAACCTTCTCCAGAGTGCTCAGAACCTCAGACTGGGCCGAAGGTTCACCTTCAAAAAAGACCATGACCCTAAGCACACAGCTAAAATACCGAAGGAGTGGCTTCAGAACAACTCCGTGACTGTTTTTGAATGGCCCAGCCAGAGCCCTGACTTAAACCCAATTGAGCATTTCTGGAAAGACCTGAAAATGGCGAATGTGAACCCATGCATCGCGCTCTGTGCAAAGCCGTGGCGAACCTGACGGCCCCGCGCTAGCCCACCAGTGGCTAGAGTTAGTAGCCGCACACAGTCCGGCGCACCGGCAGTGGGGCCATCCAACAGCCGCAGCCCGCATGGGCCCTCACCACAGAAACACTTCATAAAAGTCCACTGTTTATGACGTGCACTAGCTTGTGAGCTAATGAGCTAGCAAGGTAACAGGCCAGCGAGCTCGCCAGTATGGCATTGTCCACTAAGTCGGCCCCTCACATGCTTTTTTGTCGCGTGAGCGTCTACATAACACGTCAGGGAAAGTTAACTCTTTAATAGACACAGCGACTGTCAGCTTGTGGCTGTGTGAGCCACACAGACACGTACTTGAATGACAGCTGGGCTCGTTTGCTGTGGCTTCAGTGGACACGCCCACATGGTCCTGTTTATTTTTCACAATTTCAGAGCCTCAGTTTATTTATGTGCCCGTTTTTTTTTTATTCATTGAAATTTGGCAGACTTGTTAACAACACTCTTCTTCTGTGTGTGACTTCAAAACTGCCCAAAAAAAAAAGAACTGACCACCTTGTTTCCATTTCTGATATGCTAACTTTGCAAAGCGGGATTCTGACAGCGACCAAAACAAAATTATAAAGTAGACTGAACATAAGTGACACACTTTGAGTGTCATTGTCTCCCATTACCCCAAGATGGGAGCAGCTCTTTGAAGAGAGCAGGGCTCCCACTAACAACTACACTTTATTTTTTTATTTTTTTTAAATCATTTGTTTCTAATTGTTTCTATGCTGGTCCTTCTAAAATATCCAGGAAACGTGTCAGTGGTGCAAAAACGGTGAGGGAGCGGTGATGTAAACGAAGTGAACCAATTTTCCTCAAAAAGCCATACGCCTTTTTCGAAAGTGATTTTCTTGGCCTGACGCCTGAAGGTTCTTAGCTCTTGACAGCCATTCGAGGTGAAAAGGTTTTTTACACACATGGCCATATTTAGCAGCAAAGATACTTTGAGCGTGACTTGGCTGGAATGCGACAAACACGAGAGCAGGTTGCGCCTTCTCGTTGGCGCATCTGCAGCCACAACTTTGAACGGCAAATCTCTGCTGGCAGACGTACAAGGACGCAGTGCAGGCAAACGACTGTCGGGTCACCATGACAGACGCCGATGGCACAAATGTCGACTAGGACAAAGATGCCTCTGCTGCCATGCCTGTTTATTTATACAGTGTGTATACAGCCTGGATAGGGCTCGCAACGCTACAATCGTAGCACTGCTGAGTCAGCAGGAATGAATTCACCAGACAACGCGGGGACATTCTTTCGTCTTGACGCTGCTACATGAACATTTAACATCAAAGTGACAATTATCTGTCGACCAACCAACAAACAGCAGTGTGTCTAGCTCCACCCTTTAGGTAGCCAACCACTTAGCCTTATAGGGTGCCAAAAAGTCATACATAGTTATTTTTAGAAAAGAAGATGCAAAAAGAAAAAAAAAAGTCACACCGCTGAGTGGAAACAAGGAGTTATAGGGAACAATGTGAATCCTCTTTTCTCTGAAAAATGCATTGTCAAGTCACAGGAACAGGCATAAAAAATGACAGGTCAGTTGATTAAGACAGTTTTATGAAATTCTGTCGGATCAGTGTTCATACTGACAAGTTTAAGTCACCAGGCCTGACTGTAACAAGGTTTAGTTGCCAAAAGCAGGGGAAATTGGATTCGAGTAGTTTTGTGTAGTGTAGTGTTGGGACTAAAATGTTATTTTAACTGAAAACCCTCTGGATATTTACTTGGGTAATTTTGTAACTTAAGTTGGACACTATGCATGGGAATAATAACACACCTGTTTTAAAACAACATTTATGATACATTTAGTTTATTTGTGAATCACACTTAAATCAAGTTCAACTAAATCAACTGAATATACATATTTCAATTTTTACGATCTGAATGTGCGTTTTAAGACTGAGTTGTTTTCAATCAAGACAATGCTGCAAAATGTCCCAGAGCTATAGACTGACATAGAATTTTGCAGACTGTAAATTATTCCCATCAATTCCCATAAATCTAGTACCATAAATTTGAAGTTTCCAGACCATGCAGTACTGTATTTCTGCCTTTTTCACCGTTTTGTTTAAACACAATAATCCTGTGTTTCTCAAACTTGTTCAAATACACGACAATCCCGACACACGACGTTTCGAGGTTAGGAATGTCATCCAGTTTTTCATTCGATTGTTTTATATTTATGGCGTATGAGTATTTTTCATACAAATCCATCCATCCATCCATTTCCTTTACCGCTTATCCTCACTTGGGTCAGGGCCTCTCTCAGCTTTGGCCACTAGAGAGCGCCCTAGAGACTCTCCTATGTACTGCCCCCCCCCCCCCCCCCGCCCCCCACACACCCCTAACCCCACCCTGAGGTTCTACTTAATTCAAAATGACAGATTTGTTTTGCCAAACATTTGGAACGTCTGCAGAAGGGTTTTTATTTTTTTTTCTAAAAACGTGGCGTCGTCAACCTGTTGCTCATCATTTCAACCCACAAACAAGCCACAGCATCCCGGGAAGAATGGTGAGTATAATATATATATATATATATATATATATAATAATTAAAAGATGTTTTTAAAAACAAAGCTTGCACTTGTTTACAGTTAGCATGCTGATCATGTGGCTTGAATAGAACACAGAACTAGAGTGCCACATGTACATAAATAGTACATATGTAAACTGCAAAATTCTGTGGAAAAACAAGTTGCTAAAGCAGGGGTGTGCAACATGGAGCGAAACAATTCAAAATATGGAAAATATTTCTGTCCATACTTCCGAGGATCATTGCCAGTTATATCCTGCAAGACTTTTTGTGAGCAAAGCAACATGCGTGTTGTGTGGGAAGCTACCAGAGCTTATTTCCTCCTCTGCTCACCTCCCCAGTTGTTGTCCAGGCGGGGCATGTCCTCACAGCTCGCCTTGTCCCGCTCGGGATCATACACCTCCCCGCCGCCGCAGGCCACGACGGACGACTCCTGGATCTTCATCCTTAGCGTCTGCACAACCATCAGAGAAAGACGTAGAGACAGAGGCGCTCGGTTGAGCTTTGAGTCCAAGTGCATGCACACATACTGTCTTAAAAGCTAGCTGCGGAAAAGGGGGGCGGCGCCCTGGCTTGCCATTGGCCACCAGGGGGCTCGCCAAAACATACACCCATCTGTTTGTGGCTGGAGTGGGAGAGAGTGGGAGTGTTCTTCTCTCGCTCTCGTCCCCACCCAGGACTTGTTTGTCTCACATCGGCAGCAGGAGGGGAGGAGGGGTGCCGGAGGGAAGTGGGAACACACACAGAAAAAAAATAAATAAATAAATAAAAAAAAGAGCTTGTGAGCCAGCACACGTAGGCTGACGGGCTGATTTTTTTCTTCTTCTCCAAAACAAACATTCATCTCAGATAAGAAGCGTTTACACTTAAGTTCCTCCATCTTACCTCCCAAATCTGAATTAGTCATACGTGCACTCCCATCCAAAAGGTATTGGAACAGTGAGGCTAATTCCTTTGCTGTATTCCAATTGTGCCACTTGAGCGCAAAACAAATCTGAATTGTGTCACGAGAAGCATGCAGTGTAAATCCAGTCTTCTACTAGTTCACGGTGGGACCAAAATCAAAACATAAAAATATCTATGGGTGAAAAACAAGGAATTGTATCAGTCAGAGCCATTGCACAAACATGAGCTAAAGCCAGTAAACCATTCCGGATGTCCTGAAGGAAAAATAAACGACGTCAAATGGGTAGACCAAAGAAAAAAAACATTTGTTGACAATAGAGCCATTTTGACAGCTGTAAAGAAAGAACCTAAAACAACTCTCCGGGCCTGAATTACTAAAGGTTTGCGCATGTAAAAACGGGCACAAACCCGACTGCTCAAAGAAACAGATGTGGAAGCAGATCTACGAACCAGGCACATGCAGGATTGTGTCTGCCAAACATGCAAAATTGCCACGCAGTTCGTTTTGTGCGTTCTGGGGGGAGTATAAATACGCAACTAGTGTTAGATGAGGTTCGCATACACAAAGCGTTTTGTCATTTTGTATCTTTAAACACCACTTCTGAAAGTCGGGTATAAACCCCACACGGCTATGTGTAACGATGATGAAGGGGAGCAGGCAAAGTAAGAGGCGATGAGGAAAACAGATCTTTTCCACTTGTGTAAAACAGTTTTGAAATGCTAGAAACAAAATTATCCTAACATATCATCTATTTTGCAATGCATTTTTGCAGCTTCTGAATGATCTAAAAGTTGACTTGGAGCCAGTCACAAGAAGGTGTCATGCCATATCACCATTGACAAAACTCCAGTCTCCAGACTTAAAGCCTGTAGAGCATGATTTTTACCTGCTAAATAGGAGACTAGAAAAAACTTGTACAAGCATCACAGAAGAAGATGACAAAAGTTTGGTGACGGCAACAATAATAAAAGGAATTTGCCTTGTTTTGAGGAGGCATGCAATGGGGAAAACAACACATACACCAAGCTGGCCGTGCAGAAACACTGTGTCCGCTTCGCACTAAACTGATAACGTCCCATTTCCTCTGTGTCAGGGCGTGGGACCAGGCTATTTTTAGGTAAAAAGAAGATCAGTACACAGCATGACAGGAGCTCCCTAAATGCCACAGGCTACTTACTGGAAGGGTCCCACTTGGATCCGTTATTAGTTGTCCCACAGTGGAACCTCACACAAGCTTTTCTGGGATGCTGATTTTAATTCCCCACCATCGTAAAAACCGAACTGTACAGGCCATGTTTTAGGTGCAGTGTTTCCCGACATTTACTGAGTCAAGGCTCATATTTCACATTTAAAATTTGCAGTGCACACCACACAGACTAAAATGTCACAATAGGTATAAATGTATACTTAAATAATGATGGACACTCAGGTTAATTGTACCTTCTGCCATGTAGCGGAACAGCATTTAATTGTTCCGCCTGTCACTATACGTCGCTGGCATAGATAGGTGAACAACATTTCTAGAAGATACACTATTTGTATTAAATAAATTATTTTCAGACCAATTATATGAAATTGGATAATATCCTGTGGCAGACCTAATGTTCACATAGCACACAGTAGCGAAACACTGTTTTAGGGAGTTAACCAAAGACAAAAGTGACTATAATAGCAAAATTAAACCCACCCCACATCAAAAGGTTATGAGAAAAAGTACAATGTTGAAAGCACACTCGTTTTTAAAATTCAAAAAAGGGAATGTTACAACATTCTTTTTCGTCACTTTTTATTTGAAATTATTGTTTCAAATTATTATTGTTTCAAATGTAAAAAGACCATGAAAATGAGTCAGGTGTGTTTGTATTTAAAATTAGAAATAAACTTAAATGTTACAAAATATCTGTGATTGGCTGGCAACCAGTTCAAGGTGTACCCCGCCTCTTGCCCCGGACTCACTGGAAAACATTTGGAGGCTTCAGCTGCCTCTGTTACAGTTCTGACACTACCTTAGAAGACTTGTCGGCTTTGCTGACCCCCATTGGGTGTCTGTTTATACAGAAGAGTGACACTGGAAAAACACCTGGCTTCTACAAGAGTGTCGAAGGGCTTCATGCGCAGCATTGTCCGGCTTAACCTGCTGTTGTACCAGCTGGGCTTAACCCAATGACATAATGGTACTTTAAGGGCGCACGTGTGTGTGTGTGTGTGTGGCTACAAGATATGCGCTCATGTTTATCCCGGCTGATACTCCTTGCGGTGATCCCGTAATGATTAATCAACAAAGGTAAATCATGTTCATATGATGCATCGTCTTGAATAGAAAGCAATGAAAGAACCTATCAGCCCTTAGGAAGCAAAGTGCTGTTCATGTCGTAATACTGATGATAGTCACTCAGCGTTTTATGTTAGACGGACTCCAAGCACCAAGATGACGCTTTAAAGTCCTCTAATGAGGCCTGTGTGGGTTTTAATTGAACCAAATCAAGTGAGCAAGGCGCCATTCGCTGCTTCATTAGTAGGCTCTAATGAAATTGTCATATGGAAATTGTGGGTCACACCCTAAAACAAAGCGATGTTTAGCTGCTAAAGGTATGCCTGAACGCTTAAATGCCCAAAAAATAAAATAACAATTTATGAAAGTGAAACTCATAGACAATACACAGGATGTCCACAATGTCTCTATAATTAAAAAAAATATTACAAAAGCTATTATGAGCTATGTTAATCAGATTTGTTCTCTATACTCAGTGATCAAAGTATTTTTTTGGTGGTCGTATAATTTAGGTCCCCCGTTGAAAAGATGGCTACTCCTCAGGAAACGTTGAGGCAAAAAAAAAAATCAATATCTACTCATCATTTCGTAATAATAATTGTGTAACTATAATTCATTAAGTGTGTAACTGTAATTCATTAAACATATGAGAATTTGCGTTCTGAAAAGTATTTTCTATCCAATTTATATACTGGAATTTTTTTCCGTGGTTTCTTATGTAGTATTTAAATTTCTTGAGATAATACATTTTATTAGACATAATTATCAAAACAATAAAAATTTAATATAAATGAAAATACTATCTCATGGTGGTGTAGTGAATCTTTCAAATACATGAGTTTCACGTTGGGTATTATCCATCCATCCATTTTCTGAGCCGCTTATCCTCACGAGTGTCACGGGCGTGCTGGAGCCTATCCCAACTATCATCAAATTATTGAAATTAAATTTTCATGATATTCTAATTAATTGAGATGGATCTGTATAACTTGCTGGGTATTCTAAATGGAATCATAACTTGTGAAAATAGCATTACCATTAGCATTACCAACAACTGTTGGCTTCTCCAAAAATAGACTGTTTATTGTGTGGGTTGTTCCTACATAATAGCCATTACTTCCATGTCCAACTTTGACTATGAATGATGAACAAGCAGGTGCCAAGCATTGTGGGAGTGTTTCTTTGATGAGAAGGGCCACTTAGACACTGGCAATTGTTTTCCGATTCAGAGTGCAGCACTGTAACACAACACCTAACAGCTGCAGAGACTTGATAAGGTCGTCTGTTGGCCCTGTGCCCCCGGTACCCCATAACAATTATGTTGTCGCGTACAAAAACAACTTAGTTGTACGGGGGCAACGCGAACGCTGCATTGGTCGTACCATTCGCAAACCAACAAACATCCATACATCCATTTTTTTATACCTTTTGGTGTCATTGGTATTCGCTCATTAGGGTCATGGGTGAGCTGGAGCCTATCCCCAGATTTGGGGTATTAGAATATGTGGTGGACCAATGACAAAAAGTGCAGCAGGCCTCAAATGGCTCTCGGGCCGGACTTTGGAGACTCCTGCTATAACGGAGAACCGGAAAGGCGGGACAATGGACATGCCCTTCTCCTGCCCTGTTGTGTTGAAATGAATTGTCTATCTATCCATCAATTTTCGATAGCACTTGTCCTCAATAGGTTCGTGGAGCCATCGTGAGATGGAGCCTATCCCAGCTGACTCTTAACAGAGAAGCGGGGCACACCATGGACTAGTCACTAGCCAACGACAGGGCACATTTAGACAAACGAGCATTCACACTTATAGAATTACATAATAATTGATTTTCTTCAATGAATCTAACGTGCATGTTTTTGGAATGTGGGAAGATACCAGATTACCTGCAGAAAACCCACACAAGCACAGATGATAGCACATGCCAACTCCTCACAGGACGGCCGTATTCAAACCCCTAACCTCAGAATTGTGAGGCAGACGTGCTAACCTCTTGTCCAGTGTGTTGCCACCAACAAACGTTTTTTAGAGGAAAACTAGATTTTTCTTTTGTCCTGCTGTGCCAAACGTTGGGAAATATGTTATACGCCACACAATAATAACTGTTAGTATCGGACTGTCACTGTGTAAAAAAGCGTGCACACAGTTGCAGCAATTTGGTTCTGTGTAAAAGGCACAGTCACATTATAAATGCCAGACCTTTTGTTTGTTTGTATCTGAATTGAAAATTTTGTGGTATCTGCTAAAAAGAGGCTAAACATAAGCCCCTTTTCGCCCTGCCTGCCAGCTGTAGCAATATTCTGCTTTGCTGGGGTAAGTGTGAAAGGAAAGCTATTCAATCATGGATCTTCTGTTCTGGCTGTGATAATGCAATCTTGCTGGAATCTGTGTGTAAAAGACGTCAGCTAGTGTGTGTGCTTGCTTTACATTTTTTTTTTTTGCAAAATGCTACCAATCCCTAAAGTTTGAGTGCTACAAAACACATGAAACGTCGTAAAGATGAAAGTTGAACCAGTCTAACATGCTAAGAAGTAGATAGCAGCCTTGTGATTCCACACATAAAAGTGGCGACCCCAGCGACTTTTGTTGTAAGATGTACTTTTAAAAGCTCAGAGCATGAGGTCACGACACATTTTCACACCTTTTTCCTCACTGTTGCTGTTCTATGTCAACACAAAACGGGGGTGATGAGGTCAACTCAACAATTTTTTTTACTTTTGGAAGTAGTATTGGAGCCGTAGCAGAGGCATTATTATTATTATTATTATTTTATACATACTGTCTGATTGCAGGATGCCATGTCGAGTTGGCCCAATATCCCACCTTCCCTGTGTTCTACGTAAAAAGGCACATGCGGATAAATGCCAAGTCTTCATTTTAGGGGAACTCGGTGTGAACAAGGTTAAAAATAAGCCCCACTTACAGTCGACATTCTTCAAATTTTTTACATGTTGCTGTTCGGTACCGACATGCTATGGGAAGATGCAGTTGACCCTGCAACTTTACATATTCAGCATATTCAGAGATAGTGTCAGTGACAGGACACAACCTGTGTGTAAGGGAATGCGGGAAAGGTGGGACAGTGTTGGTTGCAGGTCATGTTATGGCAATATCCCACTCCACTGGACTTTATTGCGTCCAATTTACTAAATCAGTCTAAATCAGGCTAAAAATACATTTACTCTACCTGTAAAAGCCAGCATTTTCCCACCAGTTTTTACCTGTCCATTAACTATATAAACGGTACAGAGAGAGAATGGAGGTAAAAAGTTGACTGGGAAGGCGGGATGCCAACTGTGAGTAAGAGAATGCTGCAAAAGCAGAATTATGTTAAATTGCAAGTCATGTTGTGGCAATATCTGGCTTCACTTAGTTCTATGTTCAAGGAACAGACGGATAAAGGCCAGGTCTTCTGTTATGGCTTTATGAAATATTTTTCCTATATAAACGACATTGACACAGACTGCGGGGATGAAGTCGACGTGAACATTTTTTGCCCCTCCAGAGGTAGTGTCACAGAACTAACAGAGGTGATATGTCACCTGTGTGTAAGGGTATTCTATAATGCCAGGACATTTATCTCACCATTTGACAAAAGTATTATTTTTTTGATGGTTATAGTTTTGATGCGTTACATTTTACAGGATCTGAGAAAGAGACCCTTTGATTTTTTTCCCACGATTGCTGTTCTAGTGTCTGTTAAAGACACTGACAGTATATGGGCACCACCTTGACACTGACCTTTCCCAGTTGTGTTGAAAGCAACAGTTGATGTTACTATTTTATATGTCACACTTGTATCTAATCAACGCTCTGTCGCTGTGTGAAAGCGGATACAATGACAGCAATGTCCCACCTTCACTGGGTTCTGGGTAAAAGGTGGATAAATTCCAGCTTTTCCATTACAGATCTGATGCATTCATTTTGCGGGATCTATGTTTAAAAGACGACACGCTCGCCTCCCATCATCCATCTAGACTCTGACAGACATCTTCTGTCCTTTACTTAAACATAAGAGCAATCTCACCTGTGAGGTGGAAGGAAGGTCATCTTTTCTTGAAGCGTCATTCCTGGAAAATGCAATGGAAAAAAAAACATTCTGTCCAGTGGCTCAGTGTACCATATAAACACAACGATGCTGAGATCTGCGGGTGGCAGCCGCATGCTCGCCAACCCAAAACAAATCTTTTACAGGCCATTGTGATGTTATCACATTTTAAAAGAAAATTTTGAGCCGCTCACCTTTTCTTATAGGACTCCATGCGGCTGGGCCTGGTTCCCTCAAAGGTTGCCGACATGGCACCGGATTCCTTCAATGGATAAACACTTTTGGATCATAATGCATCATTGTGAAACCACACAGCAAAAAAACAGGACTGATTGAGTTGCTTCTGGAAATAATTCCGGGTTAATTATTCTTTCACGAGCACGCAACTGAAGATGTATTTATAATTTATGTAAATAGTATTATAAATCAACCACAAGCTTTTATTTCATTTTAGTGATGGAAGGCTGTTTACTGTCAGCGATTTTGAGTGCTAAAGGAAAAAGCTAGCTAGTCAGCTACGATGGCAATTTCTTTTTCATCCGCGAACAATACAACACTTTATTTAAACATAACGTGTAAATAAAATTATCAATTGAACAACTGTCAGTTAGTTTAGTGTAGGCTAGCTAGTCGTCGTGGAGGCAAGCATACAACCAGTTATCTAGCAAGCTAGTCTATTTAGGGCAGATTTTCTTTCTTGAGCAAAACACTTTTAATCATAGTTAGTATGTAAATAAAATTATGCTCTAAACATGATATGAATTTGCTTTTTGGCTCCTTATGGATGCACTGGATGAACTATATCATACATCTTATTTTTACAGGTATTTGTGCAACATATGCTGCCATCCAAGCAATGTCTTTTTCAGGGATGCCCTGCTTATTTAATCAAAACAATGTCAATCCACACTCTGCACGTGTCACAACAGCGTGGCTTCGTAGTAAAATAGTGCGAGTACGGGACTGGCCTGCCGCATTATGAAGTGAAAAATACAACAACGGAGACCGAGGACTGCTGAGCAACTCAAGTTGTTCATCAAACAAGAATGGGAAAGAATTCCACCAACAAAGCTTGTCGCTACCAGTGTTGGGAAAGTTCATTTTCTATGCGAACTAGTTCAAAGTTCAGTTCACCGTTCCAAAATGAACTAGTTCAGTTCATAGTTCATAATTAAAAATTTGTTAACTAAGTTCACCTGTCCAAAAATTTACTTAGTCGCAGTTCTTACCCTCAAAATACTGGCATTTCATTCCCCCATTTTTGCCACCCATTCAGTCAACGCTAATAGCCAGTTGCAGCTTTCACCCTACAACCTCAAAAACATGAGGAAAAACATGTTTCTTCAATGGTGTTTTTTAAAATGAGGAATTGAAACAAAAAGAGGACCTTTGTCCTTAATGTGCAAATAAAAACATGCAACACAGTATCACAGGAGCAATGGTGAAAGGACATTGATAACTTCACCGTCCTTGCAGCTCTGGCTGACTATGTTAACAAAATATTTTATCTTATCTAGTCTTATATTACGAAACAAAATAAATTCCATATTATGATAGTGTGATCGTACAGTGTTTAAACTACAACATTCTGATACAAATAATAATTTTCCTAATAAAAAACACATTCGCTCCCATATACGGAGTGTCCCTGAACACACCTCAGGCATGTAAACATGAATGGCGGCCGCACCGAATCGGTTGCCAACTACGGCGTTTAACCCCTGACATATGAAGGCTTGTATATATTGTGTTCAGACAGGTTTTGTCCTAGAAGTCCCTCACAAAACCTGGCACTCTTGAATGAAAATGAACTTTCGTTCGAAAACAGTTCACAGATGCTAGAATGAGCGTGTTCTCAATATTGCTCATCAGGCACAAATGAACTAAGTTCAGTTCTCGTTGGCCAAAAATATGAACTAGATCGTGAACTTTCGTTCATGGAACTCATTCAGGTACAACACTGGTCGCTACACACTTTGTCATTGATGCACACAGCCGAACTAAACATAACCCGGGTACTGACTGACTCGCATCCTCTGCTTTCAGCCACTGTGACGTCACTGCCCATGCACAAGCCTTGTGAACTGGACTGCTTGAATAACAAATATACAAATGAACACAAATGCTTAAGGCACCTAAATTACAGAGATGAACATATCTTACCAAAACATGAGTGACGGTATACCTGTCCACATGCTGACCCAACCAAAACACACTGCACTTAGTTTCACGGCAGCTACCACGGGGTAGGACAAAGGACTGCAATATGTATTTGGCATCTCTTGCTGTTGTCACTCTGAAATCACTTTACTGACAACTCTACTCTTGGATGCGGCGAGATGTCTTTGGAGCGCACTGTGAGGGTCAATGCTCGTTTGTTTGTTTATGTGCCATGCGACTGGATGGCGACCAGTCCAGGGTGTACCATGCCTCTCGCCCAACATAAGGCACCAGCTCATCCGTAACCCGAATGGGGATAAGAGCTATAGATAATGGGATGGATGTTAATGCTTTCACTGGAGTGTGATTTTGAAGGTTAATTTGAAAGGGAGCTGCTTGCCGACATAGTGCCACATGCCTGACGTGTGTATAGGCATACTCTGTTGTCAACTTGAATAGTCAAGACACTGCAGGCTATGTATTTTACAAAGATGTGTAACCTGAGAGAGTAAAGCAACCAATAAGTAAAGAAGACTCACTCTGTGGGCGTCCTGGTTGAGCTGTGCCAGCGTCGGATTGTGTTTCCACTTCCTGGATTTTGGCGCGCACACCACCTGAGTGCTCTGCCCACCATGTGAGACTACGCCAACATTGGCTGTGTCCTCCCTCAAGTTTCTACCACAGCTGCTCTTGTCTTCTAATGTTGGGATATTCTCCTTGTTGGTGTCCGTTCTGTGACGAGAAAGGATGGCAGAGGTCTCCTCTCTAGTCTTTGTGGAGCTTGATGTGGAGTTAAAGCACACATTTTATAGTCTTTGTGCTGTTTAGCATTCCGGGCTAATTCTATTTACTGTCCACATGCATCGTATTGACATTTGGTGCAGTCATTGCTTGACTAATGCACTCATCTAATCCCAGTCAGCCATATCTCCAGGGTCCATCAACAAGGGTTTACAGAGCTGCCAACCTATAAAAACTCACTTCCAGAACATCCATCCATCCATCCATTTTCCAAACCGCTTATCCTCACTTGGGTCGCTGGTACGCTGGAGCCTATCCCAGCTAAATGCGGGCGAGAGGCGGGGTACACCCTGAACTGGTTGCCAGCCAATCGCAGGGAACATTTAAACAAACAAACAAACAACCATTCACACTCACATTCACACCTACGGGCAATTTAGAGTCTTCAATTAATCTACGATGCACGTTTTTGGGATGTCGGAGGAAACCGGAGTACTTGGAGAAAACCCACGCAGCCATGGGGAGAACAGGCAAACTCCACACAGGCGAGGCCGGATTTGAACCCGGGTCCTCAGAACTGTGAGGAGGATGTGCTAACCGGTCGTCCAACGTGCCGCACTTCCAGAACAATTTGTCCAAATATGTCTGAATTTCCATATTTTCTAAATTTTGTCAAGAACACTTCCATGCGACTTCCATAATCATAATCCTTAATAAATTGTGGCTTCAATATCTGTCATTTTAATGTTTTAATTACATCCACCTTGTAATGGTGGACGCAGTTGCAGTCTGAATCAAAGTACCAGTATATGAGATTCCGACGTTCCATCATCAAAAACATCTGTCTATGGATTAATTCGCATTTTGCCGATTCGGTTTTCAATCCTAGTAACAAAAAAACACAAATCTGTTATAAAGCAGATGAATCAGATCTCAAACAAAATTAAAACTCAGCACTCTATTTGCATGTAAGTGCATGACAGAAGAAGAAGAAATTACGTAATTATATCTTCTCTTGCATGCTATTTAAATCATAGATTTATATTTCCTATATCCACAATTGCTGCCGAAAGGATAGAATGCTTTCACTTCTCACTGGAGTGAGCGCAATTGTTGAGGGTTAATTTAACAGCGGGGCTCTTGCTGGCATTGCATCACATGCCAGACATGATATGTTCAGGTGTAATGTGATGTCGCCTGGAATAGCCGAGACAGTTCATGCTATGCTGCTTGTAAGCCTGCAAAATGTCTCACGAAATTGTGGGTTTATTTGACAGCAGGATTGCGTCACATGCCATGATCAATAGCTATACTCTGACGTCGTCTAGAATAATCATGCTGCTTGCTTGTGAACCTCCAAAACAACAGAGGACAGTTTTTCCAAACCTGACCGAGGGCCCTTGTTGGCATTACTTCACGTCCAACATTTGGATAGATGAACTTTGATGTCGTCTGGAGTAGTCAAGACAGTGCATGCTATGCTGCTTTTAGATCTACAAATTGTTGTTTCATGAAGTTCAGGGTCAGTTTGACAGGACAATTTCTTGACAAAGAACTTTGCGTCCCATGCTCAGTGTGTGTCTTGTCGTCTGGAATAGTCAAGAAGCCAAGCCTTATGATCCCAACTAGCTGTACAGGTCATGGCTATTATTTTTCTTTTAAGAAAACCCGTGTTCATGTGTCAACTTCTTGTCGCCATCATACCTGCTTCTGTCTCTACATCCAGAGCCGTCGTCCTGCTGCTCTCTGCGGTGCCGTCGACGCTGCCTTGCTGTTGAAACGAGCCGTCGCAGGGTCAGCTCCCCACCGCCTGAAGCGTGATGGCCATCGAACAGGTGCTGCTCTACGGTCGAACGGATGGTCCTGTCCAGGATTCTGCTCAGAGGGGAAAAACCTACAGTGCATTAAATATGCTCCGAAGGAAAGTATAAAGTGATGAATATGATTATAGGAGATATGACTTACTTGATGGCATCAGGTGAGCGAACTAAAGGGAAGCAGTGGGGGCTGAAAGAAGGAAAAGAAAGAGGAATTAAGCTGAATTAATGCTACACAAACCGAGTAATGCCGAACCTCCCCCACAGTGACTTCTTTTGCATCCATAACTGTTAGTAACATAATGACTATTGTGACTTTTGTTTTTTCATTTATTTGTAGTATCGTACGGAGCAGTCAGACTCTCCTGTCCCAGTAAGTCAACAATGGTACCCTTCTCAGACGGCAGCACAAAAAATATTTGAAAAAAAAAGAAAAACCTGCAGAAAAAGCAACACACCTACCTACCAACCAACTAACCAACCAACCATCCAACCGAGAATGGTTCAAGAATGAGCTCACAGACACGTTTTGCCTTTGAGAGCGAGGGATATCTATTTAATGAACACAAAACCAACAAACCAAGAGACCAACCGACCCATCAACTATCTAACCTAGTACCCGACCAACCAACCGACAAACAAACCAACTAAACGGACAAATCAACCAACCAACCAACCCGCATTCCAACAACCTACCGACCAACCAACCATCCAGCCAAGGATCCAACCAACCAAATAACCAAACCGACAAAAATACCAACAACCTACCATCCAACCAACTAACAAACCAACTTAGAAACCATTCAACCTAGCAACATACCAAGCAACCAACCAACAAAACATCTACCAAACAATCTTGGTTGCATGACTTTTGTGTGGTTTGGCGTTGGAGGTTCCACTGTATTACTATTATGGGGGTTGCAACAACAAATGAAAAATGTTTCTAGGAATGCGAGGGCATAGAACACAAAAGGAAGTGCTGACTTACAACGTGTCTGGTGGGTGACCTGTGAAAAATCTTCCACAAACACCAGTGTTTATAGTAAAGAGCGCAGCTTGGTGTAGGGCAAGGGATGAAGGGAGCGATTGACAGCACACAATGTGAAGGTGACAGCTTCCGAGTATTATCAAAATGTCATCTAAGCAATCAAATAAAAACGGACCCCTTAAGAAACTCAAAACAACAGGCAACAGAATGCCCACCCTCTAAGAATAGACCTGGCATTTACATGTTTAATGTATTTTTATTTATGTATCCTTTAGTTAGTTATCCTTGAATTGTCCCATTAAGATTCAGGATCTCTTCTTCCAGTAAGCCATGTTAAAGCGACATAAAACAGGTTAATGGGGTACCATTGGTGACTTAACCTTTGACTTCAATTGCTGAAAAATTGGCAAGATTAAACACCCTAACTCTTGTGTATGTAACTTTTAGGTACGGTAGTCTATTGTGCACTGCAAACAATGATCTGCTTTGGCCTTTCAGCTAAGATGCAAGTTGAATAAGAGCGTAGTAAAGCAGTTGTTTGATCAGGCTGGTACTGTGTAACCCGGGCCATCCGCAACTCTGCTAATCCCGTGTTACACTGCAGTGGCATATTAGCCAGGACCCTCAAAGGTTGTGCTGAACCATTCAGTGGGAGAATAACACAATAACCAGTGGGCAGAAGTTAAAACAAGACTTTGACAATGGAAGTGTGTGCGGAACATTGCTACAAGTCGACTGTAGCAGTAGGCACGTCTTATTCATTGTGCAAGTTAACGATGGAGGGAGTGAACAATTTGTGTCCATTTTTATGTTAACAAACTGCGTTCTGGTTCATGGAGAATGACGTTGGGATTAGACAGACAGACCATTTTGTATTCTGGCGCAAGAGGTACCATTTCATCTTCACTCAAATGTGAAAAAAATCCCTCAAACAAAAGGGATAAACTCATTCAACCGACAAACAAACTCTCGTCAAATAAGCAAGTACTTTTCAAGGCGAGGTGGTGACGAGGGGAATCCTGAGTGCAAGTGAAAGGGTGCCAATAATTACAGACTTCATGTCACTGATGAGACCAGTGAAGGCGAGAGTTTGAGATAGGACATGGAGGGGACGCGAGTGTATTCACATGAGTAGTAGTAACATTATATTAACGCAAAGCTGACGCTAGTAAAGTGGCGTTCGTATCCATATTGAGAATGCTGAGAAGTTGAACCGAAGGGGTCAGCATAACGTATAGTACAAATCTTCTTGAGGTCACCATTGTTGCTCTTTGCCATTACGCTGATGTCCATGCGGAATTTGTGCTGCGATGGGAACACTTTTGTGTGCATGCATGAAGCCTCCAATGTTTCTGATGAGGAGGATGAGGATGATGATGATGATGAGGATGATGATGATGATGATGCACCCTAGCAGCAACTTCCCCCATAAAACAAAACACTTAATGAGCTTTCCAACAGGGCCTACCTCATGTAGAAAGGAGATATTGGCCTCTCATCTTCCTGGCCGCTAAAACATAAAGACACACACAATCGTTAGCTTTGTGGCGACTGGAACCTGTCTCGGTTGATTACGGTGAGCCTCCACAGGATATACTGTAGGCTGATGGTGCTGACTGGATCTAAGCCAGCCAGCAGCACATGGTTGAATTATGCAACCACTCGGGACTGGGACTCGGCACTGGCAGTGGAAGTTGTGGTCGTTGCTTAATATTTTCGTACACTGTGGCTGGCAAGAGGAAATGTCATAATCACTCACATAGTTTCTCCTAAATCTGACTTGAATGCTGTGTTTTCTTCCTTAAAAGTCATAGGGGGCAAAAATAACACTGAAAACAAACCAGTGCCAAGTTAATAACTGATTATCGCAAAAATCTACTTGATGGAGTTGCCTTTTAACGCCAAATCTCATTTTATGAAAAGACACCTCTTTCACGCAGAGATTGTCGCAAAATTACCACATAAGAGCCCTAAAAGAAACTTTCAGACAGAACACAGCAAAGTGGGATATTGCATATATTTTATCATAGTGTTAATGTTTAGTTTTTTTAATTCAAATTATGTTTTGGGTTTCGTTCAAAACAAAGGATTTAGGTTTCCAGTTGGGCAGTGAGCAAAATGGGCCAAAGTTCAGTGAACTTCAAAAGTCTTCAGAAACAACACGAAGCATAAGAGACATTGACCATTCCTTGAAGCATTAGTTTTTTTTTTTTTTTTTTTTTTTTAAATTGTCCTACCACTCTTGTGTACCGTGGTGGTGTTTTTAAAGTCTGGCAAGCGTATTAAATATTAGCTCACGCCGCCGCCTTGCATTGCAAAAGAGCGGAAATCCAGCTTACCCACTACCTTACTGTAGGGATAACAACATGCTTTGTGGAGCTGCAGAGAAACATACTGGTTATTCCGGGCTGAATGGAAAACTACCCGGAACAAGCCAGTCCATCATGAGTTGCTCCAGTTTTGTAATTCAGCTTCATTAAAGATGCAAAACATTTTTTTTTTTTACAAAAACACAAATGTTAAGGTTGACTGAAGCCACGTGTTTGTTAGGCTCACTGAAGGCTAAATTGCCTTCAATATTTACAAAAACATGTACATTCGGTTCAGCGAAGGTTAAATTGTTTGCGAAAAGATTGATCTTATGTTCATTGAAGTCTAAATTATTTTCGATGTTGACAAAAACATGCGCTCGCTCAGTTGTTGTTTACAAAAACACGTTAGGTTTGTTCAAGACTAAATTTTCCTTAGTTTACAAAAACATGATTGACATATTGAAGACTGTAAATCATCTTCAATGTTTTGCTGTCTCGTCAAAACATGTACATTAGGTTTGTTGAAGACTCCAATTTGTCTTCCACGTTTACAAAAACACATGCCGGTACGTGAGGTTAATTGAATGTTTATGAAGACACATTAGGCTAGAGACGATGAAGACTCTAAACTGCCTTTGATGTTTATAAAAACACCATGTCAAGTTTGTTGAAGACTGTACGTCGTCTTCAATGTTTTGCAGAACACACGATAGGTTCAGTGGATGATCTAAAACGTCTTCCGTGTTGACAAAAACACGTAGGCAGATCTATCAAAAATGAAATTTTCTACATTTTCTAGATCGTGTTAGGTTGATTAAGGAAGCATGTATTTTAGGACCACTGAAGACTGAAAATTGTAGATTTTTACAAAAACATATGTTAAGTTTGTTGAAGACTAAGTTGTCTTGGATTTTTATAAAAAAATACATTTGGTTTGTTGAAGACATCGATCCATCCATCCATTTTCTTTACCGCTTATCCTCACTAGGCTGGGCTGCTGGAGCCTATCCCAGCTAGCTTCGGGCAAGAGGCGGGGTACACCCTGAACCGGTCGCCAGCCAATCGCTGGGCACATAGAAACAAACAACCATTCGCACTCACGTTCACACCTACGGGAAATTTAGAGTCTTCAATCAACCTACCACGCAAGGGGGGGACATGCAAACTCCACACAACCGGGCAGATGTCCTAACCAGTCCTTCACCGTGCCGGCTTGTTGAAGACAAATTTCTTCAATGTTGAGGAAAACGTACGTTAGAGGTTTGTGCAAGTCAATAAATACATTAGGTATGTTGAAGAATAAAATGTTTTTGATGTTTAGGAGAACCGGTATGTTAGGTTTGTGGAAGACTAAATTGTCTTTGGTGTTCCAAACAAACGTAAAACTAGGTTCACCGAAAAACCCATCGGTTGGAAACAGTTTCCAACTACATCTTTGGTGCATTCAGACAGAAGACAGATGAGTCTTGCCCTGACAGCCTGCCAGCGACGCCATCACCACTCACCCTAGCACCTAATTGCGACGTTCCTCGCTCCCACCCGGCTCCGAAGGAGTTTCTGAGAACGCGTCAGCTGCATAACAGCCATCCTGTGGACCATAGCAACTGCACACAAAAGCCAGCATGTGACCGGGAGCACGGTAAATTCACATGACGCTGCTATGTTGGTTCATGAGTGGCGAGTGAGGGTGGTGTCATATTTCAGGTGCAGGTGAGACCGCTAAGGCATTGATTTGACACAAAAGAGGAGGTAGCCATCCGTGAAGGCCAGTAAAGATGGTCAATTTAAAGATCTCTTCCACGACACACTAAGTCACTTATAGGAATGTCATGGGGCTTTGTTTCTAGAAAATATCTGGACTTGGCATGCCCTGAAACTAGGGCACCGTGATAACAAGGGTAACGCACACACCACATATTGTAGGTAGCAACAGGCTGGTCTAATCTAACACATGCCTATGGAAAGTAAGACCGTACTGTTATGAATGCGTAACGGCGAATATCAACGGTATAGATTTAACTCGTGAAAAATTTGCGTAGATTTGCTCCAAATTTGACTCAAAGGAGCGTTTGCTTAAAATAAAGCTATGAGATTATGTGTACAAAAGTATTGGAAGACCTACCCCCTTAAAAAGGGTATATGGAGGAAAATATGGAACGCTTAACACAGCTTCCAAAGAAATACAGGGTATTATGTTTATCATAATACTAAATATTACAGGCAGCGTGGTAGAAAACGTGGTTAGCACATCTGCTTCACAGTCGAGAGATCCAGGGTTCGAATCTCGCCGGGTTTGCATGTCGTTAGTCTAATAGACGGGGGGGTGCACATAACAATTTTGGCTTGGTTCTTAAATGAGCACCGGAGGTTGTTGCGTGGTTTTAATTTTGTATTTGTTACCTAGGTCCTGTACAAATAAAGGGGGGAAAAAAAACCCTTTAATGACCTTATAAGCATTTTTTTGGTTTGTTTTTTTCTTTTTGTATGTGCTTTACATGTTATTAGTCTTAGTCTGAGCGGGTTTCCAGCTGGTAAACAGCCTGTACATACTGTACACGTAGCAATAGACAGTCATTTAGACACATTGTATACTTTGCATTCTCTATATACAATTACATACAATTGTATAGGAATTACAGATAGATACTTATTTGATAACCTCGTGAGGACATTTTCATGTCATTTATTTCAAATTTATGGTTATGCCAGCCCACACTGTCATTTTTAATGATGATGAGGAGGAAGATGATAGGGTGGGGATCGGGGCGACGCCATGGAGAGATCTACATTTATGTAGATTCTGAGTCATCCAGGTCAAGATAATCCACAAAGGTTGAATCAAGGCAACTGGACTCCTCGTTTGTTGTTGTTGTTTTTTTTTTTTTCCTTTCTTTCTTGTTTTCCAAAAATGTTAAAAAATGACTTAACGATATTCTCTGCATCACTGTGCTTGCGTGGATACCAAACAGCACTTTTCAATTACTGATATGTAACAAGCATTTTCCATACATTTTATGCTTTCAAATTGTTTTGATTTTACATTTACAATATATTTAAAAAGTGTGTTTTAATAAGGTCACTGATGGTGTAGTGGTACACTCGCCTGACTTTGGTGCGGGCAGCGTGGGTTCAGTTCCCACTCAGTGACGGTGTGAATGTGAGTGTGAATGTGCCCTGTGACTGACTGGCGACCAGTTCAGGGTGTAGTCCGCCTTTCGCCCGAAGTCAGCTGGAATAGGCTCCAGCGTCCCGCGACCCTAACCAGGATAAAATGGTGTTGAAAATGGATGGATGGATGTTTTAATAAGTTTAAAGCATGTGGGAGGGGTAAAACTATCTAAAAAAAACCTTGACAGATTTTCCACTTATTGCAGGTGACTCTGAAATGTATCCCCAGTGGCGAATGGGGACACTGTATATACCGACAATTATGTTCTTTTTGGTTTGGATTTGTGGGTAAATAGCATCGCAGACTGCTGACGCACTCGACTGGAGTACCCCCGCCATACTGTACGCCGGTCCTGAATACGATCTGACAAGGGGAGTGTTACTGCAGCGCTTAACACGTGACGACAAGCTATTTTGAGTCTTTACTTACTATATGTACAGTACATGAAGAGATCCGGTATACAAAGTATTTTGAAGAAGTCAGGAATCAGACAAACATAAATGTGGGAGATATAGGTAGAAGTATCAGTCAAATAGTTCTCCAAAAAAATCTACGGTAAAGGAGGTTATCCTGTTAATTTGTAATGGTGGAGAACCCCCCACTCGTGCGCATGTGTCATACAAACTTTTACGTAACAAGTCAATAAATCTGGCGCTGATACACTATTAAAATGTGATTTAAAGTGACACTACGGGTTTTGAGGTCTGGGTTGAGCTGTAGTGGACACCTAGACGTAAATGTCTCACCTTGCGGCTTCAGCGTCGTCACACAGACAGCGTTTTATTGTACCGCGTTATATTTGTGCATGGAAGGACAAAATTTAGACCCAGGCCGATACAATAACAATTTCTTTCGGCACACTCCGGGGTGTTCTATGGGTTGTTTCTCATGTGCTGCCTAAATATCACCACATACAACAAAATAATAAAATCAAATAAATAACTAATACCTAAACCAAGCCCAACATTAACACAACTCTAATCTAATGTTAACAATAGCCGACCATAAACAAACCATAAGCTAACTCTTTGAACTATAACCCAAAAATTACCCCAACCTAACCATAACCCTAGCCCTATCATAACCCTTAACTGTAACCCTCACCCATGACCTACTTTGGGTCTCAACATGTTGCTAAGGTCAATGGTCAGACTACTAGGGAACGTGCTTGTTGTCAGCACTCCGCATGGCTCAACGTTCAATCAGTCTCTAGAGATTTGTGGATTCAAATGCATCAGGAAGTTGGATTCAAAGGTAAAATTGACTGCTAATCAAAGTCAAGACTTGAGTCTGGGTGATGTCATCGCAAAGCGGAAAGTTCTCAGTACCCCTCTTGCAGAGAGATCCTGCATAATTAGCGAAGTTAGTGTCAGGTGCATTTCGTTCAAATATAACAAAATAGTTGTCGGGCTGCGACAACTATTTTATATGTCATATTCGAGAGGGTCTGTGCTTTCCATGCATCACGGTGGGAGAAATGTGGGTCAAGTTTTAAATTACACACCATGGTTGCAGTATGGCCCGATACCCTTATACACAGATATCGTCAATACTTCAGAATGAGGTAAATTCACGTTGTCATCGTCCAGATTCCGTTTCCGTGCTGTTTATACGGAACAGCAAAAAACTAACTGAAAAATGCTGGCTTTTACTGGCAGAGTGAAAGGGGCAACACTGTTACTTCACCATAAGGAGAATGTCTCTCATTGTTTGAACATGCACAGTATTCCTGGTTCCAAAGGGTCTTTTCTATTTACCCAACATCTAGATCCCCTTTTACACTGCTTGCTTTAGCAATGCGACTTTTTTTTTTTCTGCAGCACAGTTGTGTATAAAATGTATGGACACGGAATAGGAGTATCAGAGCTAATAAATCAATAGTGTCTTACACCCTGCCCGTCAAATCTGTGTTTTTCCTTTGTTGTTGGTCAGTGTGAAAGGTACCGACACAGAATGGAGAGACAAAAGTCTACCTAGCAATGTTCAGGCTTCAGTAGTCTCAGAGCAAGTAGATCAATAGCCCCTTTGACACGGCCCATCAAAGCCATCTTTTTCCCGGGTTGCAGTTCTGTGTGAAAGGTACTGACATGGTTTCAGTTTCAGATGCTTATAATAGGCTTGTGCGCGTGCCTCAGGCTCAAGGCCGTGGAGCTCAGGCTTTAGATTCCTGATTGCTGTCAAACACTCGCCTTGCATCCCCCACCTCACAGTCAAGGCTAAACAACACAAGTTTGTGAAGGTCCTGTCACTTAGTTACCACGACTGGAGCCTTGCCTGGTATCGACACTGGGACGTTAGTTTTGCATGTGATTTCGCTTGAATTTTGGTTACTTTTGTCTCTGCTTCCACATTTTATGCACATAAAAGGAGTCAATTGTCACTGTTTTTATATCCTTGCAGCTCCAGTATTTCTACGTTAATGAGATGAGTACTGTATCAAATTTGATTGATTCATTCATTAAATGTAAGAATTCTGCCGATTGGGTGTTATAGATTGTTGATTAACCACAACTGGAAGAAGCGCAAAATAGGGTGCAAGGTTAGACCAGCAAAGGTGCTGTTGAGTCACTTTTAACTTTATTGTGCTCCCCCACTATAATGTAGTTCAACTACAGCTACATCAAAGATTTTTTTGTGGAGCGCATCTACTTGTCTTTCGCAGATATCTGTAATGCCCTCGTATGTGGGAAAGAAGGGCCGCAGTCGCCGATGCCCTTTTCAGCCATTTATTGAATGCCAGGAAAACATATCTAACGTACAAATACTACAATGGACTCTGTCCACAAAACAGTAGAGTATGAGCCCTAAAAAAAAAAAAAAGATTTTCCCCCAAAAGCAACACAAACAATACCATAAACATTATTATGTTCTGTTTGAATCATCATCCAAATTCAATGTTTTTTTTAAGATACCTGAGATTTCGCACAATGTTGAACTCACTGAAGATTAGGTGTTTTGTTCTGTCCCATAATCCAGTGTGTGTGTGTGTGTGTGTGTGTATATATATATATATATATATATATACAAAATTTGCTTTTTTGTTTTGTTTTAGTTATTGCTTTCATTTTCCTCCTTAAAGAAAGTGGTTTTTTTTTGTTTGTTTTTGCTCCACCCCCGAAGAATCGTTGGTTATGTTGGCTTTTGGATTGCAAAAAAATTATATAAAACTATTTATAAAATTATTTTGTTGATGTTTTACAGATAAATTTGAAAAAAAAGCCATAATGTTTTGATCCTTAACAAAGAAAGTGTGTTGTGTATCATCTTACCTGACATGGGAACAGGCAGGGGCAGGGGCAGGGGCAGGGGCAGGGGTGTCCCCGCGAGGCGTCTCCATAACCTCCGCAGGGCTGACGCTTCTCAGAGGCACCACTATCGGTACGCCGAGAGGCCCCCCGCCACGGGGCATTGGCATTGTTACCAGGTGCCCGGGGAAGGCAGGCGCTTGAGGGGCACCCCCATCAGTCTTGGCTTTCCTCACCTGTTTTATGACCAGAAGAGAAAAATAGTCGTGACGGGAAAGGCGAGTCAGCATGTGAGGCCAGCGATACGCCGCTGACATTTGCACCCTGCCCACCTGATATCACACACACACACGCACGCACACAACCTTCTTTCTAGATGCAATAAAACGTGCATTTGAGGTTTGCCGCAGGGGAGCTTGAGCAATAAAAAGCACAGATGAAATATTATTAAAAAAAGGTTCAATCAATGTTTGGTTTACCGTGCCGACCCGGAGCGGGTACAGTTGTAGTGACCCGCCGATTGTGTTATAGGAGAAGAAGCGTAACCTGACCACGGCCACCTTGCGACATGGACCCCTTTGCATCATCAGCGGCAACAAAACCAAGCTCGCCGAACCGACCACCCGAATGTGGGACTCGCGCCCTAAATGAGGGCTTCTGATTTCACGGCTATCGACTTCAGTGGAAACGCTCGATGCGTTGGGTTCGGTTCAAAGTCAATTATCAGTGGGCTATTTCCATTCAGGGCCTCGCTAAATGCCTCCACTCGACCCAATTCTAGTTACCTAATGGCTGAGTCTTTGTAATTAGCGCCGCCGCTGCTGTTTCTCCAGCCTGACCTGCTACCCGATTCCAATCCTTCATGGCTCCGGTATTGATTTTCCTAAATATGTCTTTCACAGAAAGCCAATGATTGACGACCTACAGGCACCACAGGCCTTTCGATGATGCATACGTGCGTATATTCTTGTTGTTTTTTTCTATCATAAATGAAGACAAAAGCGGCAATATCGTTGTAATCAAAATCAAATATCTCCATTTTTCTTTTTTTCTATTATTATTTTAATCCCGAAAAAAAATATTTGCTGTTTTTGAATTGAACTACTGTAACCTATATTTTTTGTTTCAGTGTTTTCTATTTGAAAAGCAAATTTTTGGGGCCTTAACACTGAGCAAAGAATTTGTTTTTTGGTTTTGAGGGAATGGAATTTTTTTTTATTATTTTTAACCTCAACAAAGAAAATGTGCTTTTTTTGTTTTGTTTTGTTTTTCATATTAAGATACCATAGCCTACAGTAGTACCTTGACTTACAAATGCGCCGACCTATGAGTTTTTCGAGACGTCGTTGGTCCAAGTATTGCTTTGTGCTGCGAGCCAAAATTTGAGTTTCAAGGAAGCTTGAGCTATGCGGCTACACGAGTGAAGTGGCAAAAAAAGGCGAGCTACAGTATCCGATACACTTTGTGTGTCTGTGTGTCTCTGTGTGTATTTACATACACGTCAATGCTAATCTTAAACAGCGATGATATGAAAAGATATATTTTATTAACAGAAAATACCTGGCAGGTATGTTTGGCCTTGAGGGTGAGACACAGCTTTTATGGAGCAAGTTAATGACTGTGGTGATGATTAATGAGCTCATCAATCATTAAGAGTGTCTAAACCGGGAATATCTGTGATTCAACTGTATCATTCCAGTGTCTTCTTTTTCCTTAGTTTAAAACGGGTTAACATTTGTATTATGGATTCACTTAATGGGCTATTACCAATAACTTATTGATTTAGGGCATCGGTGTGATAATCAATACATACAGTATCCAGTGAGACCAATGCTGTGTAATCCAAGTTTCACGTGTAATTTTAAAAAATTTGAGATTTCTGGAAAAAATGCACCTTTAAAGTCGCACCTAAAGCGTTTAAAACTGCCGAGACCTCAATTCAGGGGTTAACAAGAGGATTAAATTTGCTTTCAACTTTTTCTTTGTTTCTTTGGATTAGTTTTTATGACTGCACAGGTTAGCATTAGCACCAGATAGTTAGTTGCTCGGTGACGTTGTCAACGTGGTGGAGGATGGTGTGGGTATTTGTGTTTGGCAAAGTGTCCGCTGCATGCGCCACATGCATGGATTTGCTACACTTATTAAGTGTATAATTGTATTATGGGGGTCCTCGATTTACGGCGGTCCCGACAACGGCGCGCGATGAAGAGATGTAGGAATATTTGATCACACGGCAAAATAAGTCACGCTCAGTTACTGGTGGTGGTGTACTTACTGTTTTTTCATTTCATTGTTTTATATTTATGGCCTGGCGGCACGGTGGGCGACTGTCTCACAGTTCTGGGGACCGGGGTTCAAATCCTGGCCCCGTCTGTGTGGAGTTTGCATGTTCTCCCCGTGCCTGCGTGGCTTTTCTGCGGGCACGCCGGTTTCCTCCCACATCCCAAAAACATGCATGCTGGGTTGATTGAAGACTCTAAATTGCCTGTAGGTGTGAATGGGAGTGCGAATGGTTGTTTGTTTATGTGTGCCCTGCGATTGCCTGGCAACCTGTTCAGGGTGTACCCCGCCTCCTGCCCGATGATAGCTGGGATAGGCTCCAGCACTCCCGCGACCCTTGTAAGGATAAGAGGCTCAGAAAATGGATGGATGGATATTTATGGCCTAATGCCTGTGAGGGATATTGTTGAGCGTTAATTTGACAGGGGTGCGCTTGCCGACATTGTGCCACATACGTGACGTGCGGGCGTACTTTAATGTCACCTGGAATAGTCAAGACAGTGCAGGCTATGCCGCTTGTAAGCCTCAAAACAATAAATAATACTATTTAAAGCTGAGAGGGGCTTTTCATGTGAATATATATTGTAATTATGACTTAAAGGGAGTTTCGACTTCAGATTACATCACTCATTAGCACTAGACAAGACCACCCCCTTGAAACAGGCGAAGTTTAAAGAGGCTTCAACAATGTGGTGTAAGGTGTACTGTAATTCTTGATATTTTGGGTACATTGATAGCCTGACATTAAGGCACATGGGAACTGAATTGTGAAAAAAAATAAAAATAAAATAAAAACATAACACGCGTCCTTTAAAACATTCCCTATTCAGTTAATAAAGGTTTTATGATGATCTTGGAATGGATGATTTCAAGGTGTACTATCCTATGGGAAAAATTTGAAATCCCCCCAAAAATGAAAGAATCCCAATCGCCGTCAAAGCTCCCCGCTGTCCCATGTGTCATTTGAAGAGCCCGTAACCGTCTGTTTTGCTTCCTGCTGCCGAACACTTCCTTTAATCATGTGACCATCATCCGATTAGGCCTGATACAAAACTATAATATGTTAATTGGCAGCAAGGCAAAAAAAAAAAGCAAAAAAGTCAGATAAGAAAGCAGGAAATAGCGCTTGGAAAGGAAAAGAAGTAGATGAGTGGTAAAACCATGAAATGAATGATACTGTATGTGGACTATACCTTCCTCTTCCTAGGCCTCACATGTGTGCTGCTGTTGGCTTGGCACAAAGGTACTGCATCATGATGTCCAACCTTTGGGAAAAAACATGGGGGTGAATGACTTTTTGAAATTTTAATCAATTAATTACTATTATTGTAATTAAAGCAAAGAAAATTAAATGAATTGAAAATACATTACATGTTTTCCACTTCTAGAAACAGCATTGCATAAAACAATTAATTTAAATGCAATTTATATGAAGTTTTATTTAATTTAAACATAATTTAAATGTAAATTCTGTTTATTATTACAACCCCAATTCCAGTGAATAAATAAAAACAGAATACAATGATTTGCAAATCATGTTCAACCTATATTTAATTGAATACACTACAAAGACAAGAGAGTTAATGTTCAAACTGATAAACCTGATTGTTTTTAGCAAATAATCATTAACTTAGAATTTTATGGCTGCAACACATTCCAAACAAGCTGGGACAGGTGGCAAAAAAGACTGAGAAAGTTGAGGAATGCTCATCAAACACCTGTTTGGAACATCCCAATTGGGAACAGGTGGGTGCCATGATTGGGTAGAAAAGGAGCTTCCCTGAATTGCTCAGTCATTCACAAGCAAAGATGGGGCGAGGTTCACCTCTTCGTGAACAACTGCGTGAGAAAATAGTCGAACAGTTTCAGGACAATGTTCCTCAATGTACAATTGCAAGGAATTTAGGGATTTCATAATCCATATCATCATCAAAAGGTTCAGAGAATCTGGAGAAATCACTGCATGTAAGCGGCAAGGACGAAAAGCAACATTGAATGCCTCTGACCTTCGATCCCTAAGGCGGCACTGCATCAAAAAACAACATCAATGTGTAAAAGATATCACCACATGGGCTCAGGAACACTTCAGAAAACCAATGTCAGTAAATAGAGTTTGGCGCTACATCCGTAAGTGCAACTTGAAACTCTACTATGCAAAGCAAAAGCCATTTATCAACAACACCCAGAAACGCCGCCGGCTTCTCTGGACCCGAGCTCATCTAAGATGGACTGATGCAAAGTGGAAAAGTGTTCTGTGGTCCGATGAGTCCACATTTCAAATTGTTTTTGGAAATTGTGGACGTCGTGTCCTCCGGGCCAAAGAGGAAAAGAACCATCCGGACTGTTATGGACGCAAAGTTCAAAAGCCAGCATCTGATGGTATGGGGCTGTGTTAGTGCCAATGGCATGGGTAACTTACACATCTGAGAAGGCACCATTAATGCGGAAAGGTACATACAGGTTTTGGAGAAACATATGCTGCCATCCAAGCAACGTCTTTTTCATGGACGCCCCTGCTTATTTCAGCAAGACAATGCCAAACCACATTCTGCACGTGTTACAACAGCGTGGCTTTGTAGTAAAAGAGTGCGGGTACTAGACCTGCAGTCTAGTAGACCTGCCTGCAGTCCAAACCTGTCTCCCATTGAAACATGTGGCGCATTATGAAGCATAAAATACAACAACGGAGACCCCGGACTGCTGAACAGCTGAAGCTGTACATCAAGCAAGAATGGGAAAGAATTCCACCTACAAAGCTTCAACAATGAGTGTCCCAAATGTTTATTGAATGTTGTTGAAAGAAAAGGAGATGTAACACAGTGGTAAACATGACCCTGTCCCAGCTTTTTTGGAATATGTTGCAGCCATAAAATTCTAAGATAATGATTATTTGCTAAAAAAAAATCAAGTGTATCAGTTTGAACATTAAATATCTTGTCTTTGTAGTGTATTCAATTAAATGAAGGTTGAAAATGATTTGCAAATCATTGTATTCTGTTTTTATTTATGTTCAACACAACGTCCCAACTTCATTGGAATTGGGGTTTTATTTTAATTTGCTTATTCTTGAATTTAAATATTGTAGAATTTAAATACTTTCATTTAAATATTGTTAAACTTAAATATACCAATATTTTTAATTGAAATG